>NW_026590503.1:3166972-3340754 GCF_907164565.1 Psammomys obesus
GGCTCAGTAGTAAAACACAATTATGTGGCCGGGGAGGCTCAGTAGTAGAGCACTTACGTAGCATACGTGCGGCTCTGGGATCAATTCTCAGCATATTCACCCTCCTCACCCCATGCGGTGGTGCTCTGTCAACTGATACACTCGAGAGTCACCTGAGGGGAGGGAACCTCAACTGAGAAATATCCCACAAGACTGGCCTGCAGGCCAGCCAGTGGGGCACTTTCTTTATTAACAGGTGATGTGGGGCCCAACCCACTGCTAGTGGTGACACTCACAGACAAGTGGTCCTGGGTGGTTTACGAGAGCAGCATGAGGGGGCTTGGAGGTGCATGACTTTAATTCCAGTACCTGGGATGCAGGGCAGGCAGATCTCAGTGAGTTAAAGACCAGCTTGGTTTACAAAGAGGTGCAGGCCAGCCAGTTATAAAGAACCTTTCTCCATTAAAAAAAAAAAAAAAAATAGAGAGAGAGACATTTCAAGCAAGAATAACCTGAGGCCTGGAAAGCCAGGGCTACAAACTAGAGACCCATCTCCAAAAATAAAGAACAAAACAGCAACAGCAGCAACAACGACAAATAAACAAACAAACAAACAAACAAATAAAAGCAGGCTGAGCAATCAATGGGAAACAATCTAGAAAACAGCACTCTGTCATGGCCTCTGCTTTAGTTCTGGCCTCCAGGTTCCTGCCTTGAGTCTCTGCCCTGACCTCCTTCAGTGATGGAGTGTGACCAAGACAGTTGTAAGGTAAAATAAACCTTCTCCTCCCTAAGCTATTTTTGGACATGGTATTTTATCACAGCAACAGAAACTCTAGGACACATACACACACACACACACACACACAACAACAACCTGTAGAAGTAAGAGACAGACAGATCTCAGCCACAGGGATATGCTTTTTACATTTATGTGTGTCTATAGGTAATATAGATGATACTATATATGGACTATATATAGTACTCATCTTTGGGTGGAATTGTGACATTCTGCTTCCCCCCAGGACTGTACAACTGAGCTAATTCCCATCCAGTGTAACAATAAATAAAAGGCACAACCTGTGTTGTACATGCTCCACTGGGGCCATCTAAGTGAGCGATGGGAGTAAGTTCATAGCTCTCCCCCACCCTCCGAGATACAGTTTCTCTGTGTAACAGCCCTGGCTGTCCTGGAACTCACTTTGCAGGCCACGCTGGCCTCGAACTCTCAAAGATCTACCTGCCTACCTCTGCTTCGACATTGCTAGAATTAAAGGTATGTGCCACCAGGTCCAGCTCTTACCAGGTACTCTGGCTTTCCTCAGACAGCACAGTACAAACAACAGCCACACGAACTTGAGGAGAGCTTCCAACAAACCAAAAAGAAAACCTACTTACCTCTTCCTTCTTAATGTAATTAACATTTATGAAGCACTCAAGTAGCATGTCTTTAATTCCTCTATTTTCCTCCAAATCATAATCAAAGCAGTATAAAGCCTGATGGATGCGCCATAACCGACACACATCCGCACCCTGGAAACGACACAGTGACACAGGAGAGAACAATGTCAAACTTATTTTGTTTTGTTTTCTGTGAAGTTGTATTTCAATCTAAAAAATTATTTTGTCATAAATAATGAAGATTACAGAATCATCAAAAATTAGTAACAAATGAAAATAGTGATACATGCCTCTAATCCCAGCAGTCAGGAGGCAGAGGCAGAAGGACCTCTGTGAGTTTGAGGCCAGCCTGGTCTACAGAACTAGTTACAGGACAGCCAAGGCTACACAGTGAAACCCTGCAAAATCTCTGTCTAGTTCCACCAAATAGTTTTTACCTTTTTTTTCTGGTTTTTCACTTATTTCTTTGTTTTTTAATAGGGCTTTACACAGCCCTGGCTGGCCTCAAACTTCAAAACTGTTTCTCTTGTCCCAGCCTCACCTTCCCTGAGGCTCCACCGTAAATGAAATGATTCCCATAGGAATCCCGAAGCACCCTGCCTTTTACTCACACTCCTGACTACCTGCTTGGTCTTGCTCTCAGAGGACCAGAGTCACGGGCACCTCCTTCCACCCTCCATCAACAACTCAGAAAATCGACCAGCACAGCTAGTCTGAGAAAGCTTGGCCCTCCTGGACCCCTGCTTTCTTTCCACTGCAGAACTAGTATCAAGATTTGGAGGTAGGGCACCATGATGTGACAAAGAGGACAGCAGCCACAGCGTGAGGAAAGAACAAAAGCCAACTTTAAATCTGGCTGTGGACTGCGCACCCCCCCTTGACCTCTTAAGATCCCTGTAACAAACGCCCATAAACTGGGAAGCTATAGAGTCCAAATCCTTAACACCTAATCCACCCCTCACTAAGCATGGCCTGAGGGAAGCAAACATACTGTTTTTGTCTCCAGACTTCTCTTTAGCAGCATGATAAACGCAGTCTTTCCCATGTCCTCCTTGGCAGGCAGGCCCTTTTCCCACCATCTGACACACAGATCCTGAATAGAGTTCTGGAGTTTCTGTTCAGATTCAGGTAATGCATATAAAATGCCTAAAACACAGCACAAATTAATTTCTTAATTTCTGTAATTAAGAAGATTATTACCAATTCAAACTCAAAACTATAGAGTATTATGACTTGGTACAAGGCCTTGCTAAGCAAATATTAGTTTAACTTGCCAAATAAACATCATTTATGGACTTAGCCAAAAGAAGACTTGTGTTATAAAAACAGATACAACAAAACAGAGAACTTTAGACCTAGAAGCCTCAGAGCAATACATCACTATTAGTAGGACAGGTCCAGACCACAATCCACCTCAATCTCCACACACTAGCCTCAGGTCTAGGCTCAAAGGCGGAGACAACCAAAGCAAGTCACAGTGAATATGAGAGCTATTGCTTTCAGAAACAAAAAGGCTCGATGATTAAATAACAGTGTGCTCTTAATACCCACAGGCGCCTGAACACCATTATATACACATAAAGCTTTTAGAGTCACGGGAAGTCTGGAAGCAACTACAACAGCACTCATTTTACCAGGTATTTGGAGAAGATCAATAAACTGGTAGTAAAATTCAGAAAGCACTTGGAAACTGACGTAATTTAAGATAGTCAAAGAAAAGACACTACTAACTGGGGTGGTAACAAAGACAGAGGTTGGAGAGAGGATAGCTGGAAGGGATTAGAGATGTAATTCTATCTCAATTAAAAACATACTAAAAGTGTAAAATATTAAAAAGGGAAAAATATACTAATTTCAAGAAATCAGACTAAAGCAGCATCCTAAAGACATAAAAAATCCAAGTGATGCAAAAACTAAGAACTTGATAGGAAGCTGCCCCAGTACCCAAGTGGTACCCAAGTAGGCCAAGTACTCAAAAGATAGCTCTTTAAAATCTATACAATAGGGGTCTGGAGAGATGGCTCGGAAGTTGAGAGCACTGGTTGCTCTTCCAAGAGGTCCTGAGTTCAATTCCCAGAAACCACATGGTGGCTCATAACCATCTATAATGAGATCTGGTGCCCTCTTCTGTACATGCGCACAGAACATTGTATACATAATAAATAATTTTTTAAAAATCTGTAAAATAAAACTGCTGTTATATCTATAAAATAATTTTGTATAAGTACTTTGTAACTTGATTTGTCTTTAATTCAGACTAGTATACCTGTTTAATAAAAACACCTTTACAGGCTCAGTTAAAAGTTAACAAGAATCATGGGAATCAACAACTCCACATGGTCATCCCGTAAGAAAAAAATCCAATGACACTGACTCTTGGGCTCTGTGGCAATAGCACAAACTGAGAAATCTGTGGTCAGAGATGTCCTTTCAAACAAGCACTTATTATCATTAGTCCTGTGAACCCAGGCAAACTATCCTAAAAAAGCTGCAAGCAGCAGCAGCAGTAGCAGCTCACAACCAGTTCATCCTCTGAAACCCTGAAACGGAGCCTGGGCAACTGAATTGCTCAGAGTGCCCGGACAGAAGAGAACTTAAGAGCGAAGACATGTCTTTACATTTTTGTTTCAGATTGCCACCCTGCTGGTGAACATAGGTGATTTCTTTTTAAAACACGTCATGTTAGTGGCCACTAACAAATACACACTTACCATTCAATATAACAGCACATTCCAAGAGGGCCCCATAGTTCTCATGTTCATTTATTATAGATATAGAAGCAAGAATTACAGTTGCAATTGCGTATGTTATTTCTATGCTCTTTTTCTAGAAATTAAACATTAGAAGATAATGCGTTAAATAAGGAACTTAACACTCAACTTGTTTTTAAAAAAATCAAATAGTCTAAATTTCCAAAATGAAGCCACCTCTAAAAGGTAGATTAAAATTTAATATAAGTCAAATGCCCTAAAAGAACTGTAACACTGAGGAGTAAGTAGAACAGCAGCAGCAGGGCTGGGCAGCAGGTAAAATTACAATGAACAGAACTAGCATATTGCACATTTTCTCAACTTAAAAGTTATTAAAATATTCAAGCTGGGCATGATGGTGCACACCTTTTATCCCAGCACTGAGGAAGCTAAGGTAGGTGATCTCTCAGAGTTTGACGCCAGCCTGGCATTCATGTGAGTTCCAGGACAGCCATGACAAACAGTGAGACTCTGTCTCAAAAAGAAAGTTCTATTATTCAAATAAACAATCTCTTAACACAGTAAAGAGGAACTATTTTTATTTCTGGAAGGCAAATACCATCTTTGGACTGTGCTCTGACTCCATTTCAGTTTCACCCAGGACTTCTACTGTCTGCCACCCATCCACAGGACTCTCCAACAACGTTTCTGTGAGTAAATCCTTCAGCCTTTGCCATAATTCTTCTTTCTGTTTCCTTGATAATTCATCTAGTAACTCACTTAAGCTAAAAGGATCAGAAGAATTTTTCTGTAAAATAAAAAAAACACAATATATGAAAAATTAGTTGTATTCTTTTCATACTGGTATTAATAGAAAAGCTTAACTAATAAATTAGATATTTTTAAGCATTTGGCTTATTTTTTTAATTAATTTATTTATTTATTACACTTTATTCACTTTGTATTCCAGCTGCAGCCCCCTCCCTCCCTCACTCCCAATCCCACCTTCCCTCCCTCTTCTTCTCTTATGACACCGCCCCCAGTCCACTGATAGAGGAGGACCTCCTCCCCTTCCATTTGACCCTAGTCTATCAAGTCTCATCAGGACTGGCTGCATTGTCTTCCTCTGTGGCCTGGTAATGCTGCTTTCCCCTTAGAGGAAGGTAATCAAAGAGCCAGCCACTGAGTTCATGTCAGAGACAGTCCCTGTTCCTATTACTAGGGCACCCTCTTGGACACTGAGCTGCCATGGACTACATCTGTGCTGGGGTTCTAGGTTATCTCCATACATGGTCCTTGGTTGGAGTATCAGTCTGAGAAAAGATCCCTGTGCCCCAATTTTTTTCTTCCCTGTGGAGCTCCTGTCCCCTCCAGGTCTTTCTATCTCCTCCTTCTTTCATAAGATTCCCTGCACTCTACCCAAAGTTTGGTTATGAGCCTCAGCATCTACTTTGATTCTCTGCTGGGTAGAGTCTTTCAGAGGCCCTCTGTGGTAGGCTCCTGTACTGTTCCCTGTTTTCTCCTTCTTCCGATGTCCATCCCGTTTGCCTTTCTGAATAAAGACTGAGCATCTTACCCAGAGTGCTCCTTCTTGATTAGCTTCTTTAGGTATATAGATTTTTAGTATGATTATCCTATATGTTTAATATCCACTTATAAGTGAGTATATACCATGTGTGTCTTTCTGCTTCTGGGATACCTCACTCAGGATGGTCTTTTCTAGTTCCCACCATTTGCCTGCAAATTTCAAGATTTCCTTGTCTTTAATTGCTGAGGAGTATTCCATTGTGTAAATTACCACAATTTCTGTATCCATTCCTCAACTGAAGGACATCTGGGCTATTTCCAGCTTCTGGCTACTACAAATAAAGCTGCTACAGACATGGTTGAGCCAACGTCCTTGTTGTATACTTGAGCATCTTTTGGGTATACACCCAGGAGTGGTATGGCTGGATCTTGAGGTAGCACTATTCCTAATTGTCTGAGAAAGAACCAGATTGACCTCCAAAGTGGTTGTACAATGGAGGAGGGTTGTACATTAGCAGTGGAGGAGGGTTCCCCTTTCTCCACATCCTCTTTCAGCATGTGTTGTCACTTAAGTTTTTCATCTTAGCCATTCTGATGGGTGTAAGATAAAATCTTAGGGTCATTTTGATTTGTATTTCCCTGATGACTAAGGATGCTGAGCATTTCTTTAAGTGTTTCTCTGACATTCGACATTCCTCTATTGAGAATTCTCTATTTAGCTCGGTTCCCCATTTTTTAATTGGATTACTTGATTTGTTGCTGTTTGACTTCTTTAGTTCTTTATATATTCTGGATATTAGCCCTCTGTCAGATATAGGGTTGGTGAAGATACTTTCCCAGTCTGTAGGATGTCGTTTTGCTCAGATGACAAAGCAACAGTAATAAAAACTGCATGGTATAGCATAGAAACAGAATAGTGGATCAATGGAATCAAACAGAAGACCCAGAAATAAACACACACACTTATGGACAACTAATTTTTAACAAAGATGCCAAAATCATGCAATGGAAAAAGATAGCATCTTCAACAAATGGTGCTGGTCTAACTGGATAGCTATATGTAGGAAAATACAAATAGATCCATACTTATCACCCTGCACAAAACTAAAGTCTAAGTGGATCAAAGACCTCAATATAAAACCAGATACACTAAACCTGTTAGAAGAAAAAGTAGGAAAAAGCCTTGAACTCATTGACACAGGAGACAACTTCCTGAACAGAACACCAACAGCACAGGCTCTAAGATCAACAATCAATAAATGGGACCTCATGAAACTGAAAAACTTCTGCAAAGCAAAGTATTTGACTTATTTTTTAAATCCTTTCCTAACAGGGAAAAGGTACAAAATTACCAAACAGAAAGCATCAACTCTCTCTTCTACTTCTTCTTCCTTAAGGACCAGATCTTTAAAGATTAAAATTTCATGTACTCAAAATCCCTAAAATCAGTTCAAATGTCCATTATCAATTCAAATGTCCTGTCATCAGAAACAAAACTATATTGGAGGCAAATATTGGAAAGGGTCAGATTCCCTCCCATCCAGTTCTTCATGCTACCAATGACTGCTTCTCATTGCCCTGACAGCAACCTCTTCCTGAATCAGAGTCCTTTCCCAATCCCCCAAATCCCACTCCCGCGCCCACTCCAGCTTGCTAGACTGTCTTCTCACTTTGGGCAGACTGACCACATCTTTCTGACAGAGTAAAAACAGTTATTATCAAAAAGGTGCAAAACCCAATCCGAGAGACTTTCCTGCAGCTGCTCTGGAACAACCTAAGCCAGGTATAGTGACAATAATAGATTATAGCTCACAGCTTCGATGAGGTTTTAAGTTAATAAATAACAAATCATTCACTAGTAGCACTGGCATGCTGAGGGCGCCAATGAATAAATCCTGAAGTATAGAGTTCACAAATAACAATGTTATAGCCATCATAGTAAAAGACTCTGGTAAGAACCCTCCACAGCTCTTAAATGAGCTGGTGGAAGTGTTCTGAAAGCACACTTTTCACGCACAGTCATGTTTTCTTCAGGCAGCCCATGGTTACAAAGAGGAAGCAGTAAGTCGCTAGGGTGAGTGCAAGCACCCCCCAATGACCCCCTGTAACAAGGCCATCCTGAAAGGCATTTCCAAGCAGCCCCTGCTGAAAAGGAGACTCTCCACCTGCCAGGGCTGTGACAAGCACAGGAAGGCTGGAATACCTCCCAGTGTAAAGAGCTCCGAAGAGACGTGACAAAGCTGTTCCTGGCTGCATCCTGGATCTGGAAAAGCATGACTATAAAGGTTATTATTGTGATAACTGTTAAAACGTGAATGTGGGAGCTGGAGAGATGGCTCAGTTTTTAAGAACACTGTCTGCTCTTCCAGAGGACCTGGGTTCAATTCCCAGCACCACATAGCAGCTCACAACTGTCTAGAAGACCAGTTCCATAGGATCCGACACTCTCACACAGATATACATTGCAGGGAAAACACCAATACACATGAAATAAAACATAAGCATGTACTGAAAACAATGGTTAAACTTTCACGTCTTGAGGATCTTAATGCATACATTAACACACACACAATGTGATTTCAGTTAGTTGTAAAGAAAAATGAGATCTGAAGGAAAACCTACATAGCACTGCATTAATGAAGGTGACCCAGCTTCATCAGACACTGCCTATCCTTCCTCATATGCAGATCCTAACTTTTAATGCTAATATGTATTATGCATATTAAGTGGGTGTGAAAGTGGGCATAGTTTGTTAAACTACAAAGCCCATGAAAGGGCAAAAAGCAGTGTGGGGAGTAACAGAGAGCACCCCAAAAGTCAAAGTGTGACACGTATGCAAAAAGGGTAGAAGCATATGGGAGTGGAGCAAAGAGATGGGAAAGAGAGGAGAGAAAATTACACAAAAACAAACAAGAAACTAAGGTAAAAAAAAAAGCATAATGAAACCTAACTGCACACTTAAGTACAAGTTTCAAGAGAACACTGGGTGGAGAGAGAGCTCATTTGGTCAAGTGCTTGTAAAGATCCAAGCTTGGGTCCCAGAACTCCCTGAAGAAGCTGGGCATGGCAGCCTGACTGCACTCCTACCTTCTGAGGTGGGTGACGAGAGGATCTCTGGAAGCTCTTGGCTAGTATAAGAGCTTCCATGCCACAGCTCCAGACTCACGAGACACCCTGTCTCAAACAACAGGTGGAGGCAACCGAAGACCACCGTCTGACTCCACATGTGCACCAACGTTAATGCGCACACACAAGGTCAAACACACACAGAATAATTCAGTGTGGACTTAGTGCTTACCAACTGCTGCATTTTGTTTGTTTGTATTTTGAGACAGGGTTTCTCTGGGTAGTCTTGACCGTCCTGGATTCGATTTGTAGACCAGGCTGGCCTCCAACTCACAGAGATCTATCTGCCTCTGCCTCCCCAAAGGCTAGGATTACAGGCGTGCGCCACTGTGCCCAGCTTCAATGGCTGTATTCTTTGTCCTAGAATCATTCATTATTTTGGAATCATTCAAGAGTTATAGGCATGTGACTCTATCAGGGTACACTTTTCCTAACACAAAGGTACTTTCTTAAAAAATTAACTAATTAATTAATTAGCTCCACCCCTCTATGGACCACAATTCCTTACCTCCCAAACCCACTAACCACTACACTGTACACTTAAGCACTAATGTTCCATGGGACTAGTTTATCTTTTTCTTTTTCTGCTCTCTTGTCCTTTCCCCTTTCCCACAAGAATGGCAAGGGCTGTGCAAGCTGACCATTGACTTCTAACTATAAACTCCCATTCTTTCTCAAGGGGACGCATCACCACTTCCTATAGCATTTGTGTATATTAATGACTCAATGTGTGTCACGGTGTTCTATTAGATTCCTATCTTGAATGTGTCATAGCAAAATGCACATCTCTTCCTGTTGCAGGAACTTGATACCATTGCAAACCCCAAAATTGCAACTGTAAAACCCTGCTTCTTGGTAGGTGTGGCTGAGCCCTATCACACACCTTTACTCCAAGAACTTTGTTTATTGTAAACAGGTGAATATGGTGTGGTTCAGCCAACTCCAGCACACATCTTTAGGCCCAAAAAGCCAGACAGCTAAAGCTCCTCATACTCCCCAACGCTGTGTTAAAAAACCCTCAACTCAAAAGTCCCTCCTACCTTTTAATCCCTGTCAGCTGGTTTCTTACTCTACCTCTTGACCTAGCATTAACTACTATCAAAACAGCAGTGCAGAGCTCCACTCTAGCTCTCTCCACTGTTCCCATACCTTATACTACCATACATAACTGTACACTCCCAAAGCAGAAGATCCCACCTACAGCTAATGGCTCCTTTTCTAGCTCTAGCCTAGACAGACTGTCAAACTGCCTCATGGCCATCACCCTGAACACATCCTCCTGATGGTCATCTTTTCCCTACACCTAGGCCGTGCCATTGTCATCATATGTAACCAAACTGCACTGCTGTTCCTGCAGTTGAAGGCTTCCAACTTCACCTAAATCCACTAGCAATGATAAGCAGTACCTTACTTTCCAGCTACCAGGCTTGGTCCCCCAACCTGCTCCATGCATGCAGGCACACAAGCATTCCCAGAGGCGAATCTTGCTTCCGTCTTCTCACTGTCTTCTGTCCTAGTTTTCTTCCACTGGGGTTCCTCTCCTGTCTACGTGCTGGCCACTCTCTACCCACTGGACAAACTCTGAGCTTTCTAAAATCGCAAAGAAGGTCTCTGCAGTCATCTGTATGAGAAATGCCCCCTATGGAATTGGGTATCTAAACATTTGGTCCCCAGTGGGCAGCACTGTTTTGGGAGCTTTAAGTGGTACAGTCTTGATGGAGGAAGTATGTCACTAATCAGGTAACCCCCTTCTAGCCTGCTATGCGTGTGCTTACAGTTGAGGATACGGGTTCTCAGCTTCCTGCTCCCACTGTGTCCCTCTGGACGCATAAAGCCAGAAATAAGGTCTTACATAAGTTGCTTTAGTCATGTTTTATCACAGCAATAGAAAAGTAATAGTTTCTCTTCTTTTTTTTTTTCACTGCCTTTCCCCCCTTGTGTCTGTCACTGCATTCTGGCCCCAACAAACCTCTTCAGGTTAAAACACAACCTGCCTTCTCCAGTCCTTAGGGATCTGCTTCAGTTCAATGGGCTCTTTGGTTAACTTTTTATATCTTCTACTTTTTAACTCAGCCAAAAAGCGGGTCCATTCAATTCTAAAGAATTTACTTATCCTTTTAAAAATAAACATTCACCCCCAAGGACTCACCAAGAGAATTGTATTTCACTTAGTGACATGATTTTAGAATAATATTTATATCCAGAGTAAAAAATACAATAAAATTCAAACACACAACTTACATCAAGTTGAACAAACCGCAGAAACTCTTCAACCAGCTCCTTAGATACTGCTTGGACGAAAGCCTCACGTTTTTCCATGACAGATAGATGAGACTGTTCTAAGGGGGCTTGCTTTATAACCCTGGTAGGATACAATCAAACCAGAATCTAAATGTGCATGTTTTCCGGTAAGTTTTCATTTGACACAAACATTCAAGAAGAGTGAGAAATGCTTATACCACTATAAGTTTCTAACAACATTCTGACACAAAACTGTAATAATCTGAAAAAATATTTACTGATGTTATAAACAAAATATCCATGTCATTACCAATTGTCAATGAAACTTCATTCCTCTAATCTTACTTGCACTGCTGCCTTGGGAAGGTCTGACTTCTGCAGCAGGTTCAGGCAGATCCCCACAGCTGAATTCAGCAGACTCCACTTCTAATGGGCCGTTCCTCCAAGAAGATCCCACTCATCAATCCTCCCTTGTTTTTCAAATGAAGGACTGTTACTGGGAGTGAAAACCTCAACAACAGCCCTGAGGTCACCCGGGAGCTTGTAGGTGCACTCACCACTTTAGCACCCTCCTCTCCACACCTTCAGGATAATGAGTGCTCAAGGGACCTAGCTCACTCTTTCCTGCCTTCGCTCTCCTAGGAAACCCAATTTTACTTACACCTGCCGCCAGGATGACATATTCAAAACATAAATCTAACAAAACAGTTACAGCAAATGATAGACCATGTTTGCAATAGGACTTCTCTTTTAAAAGTCTTCTATACCTTTAAAAATACAGCAATATGTAAAATTACTGGCAGTAATTATACAGTGAGTCACAGCAAATATATATTCCTATTCCAAATTGAATAAAAGCATAAAATCTCCATTTGACAACTCTTCACACAAGTAAATTTAAATACAGCCACTTCGCTCCCCAATTCAAATGGCTGAACAGTGAAACCTAACTTTTTTCTGTTAAAAAAAAAATGGAGAGGGAAAGGCACGCGACCAATAGGAACACTTTTTAAATTCTGTTTTTAAAAACACTTGTGTTTACTCAAGTACATGCCTTTGTCAACTTCGTCTGCCATATAATGTTTACATCTGCTGGACTTACAAACTGTTACTCCATTTCTGGATTTGTCCTCCCTAGATGAGTCCTAGGAGTAGCTTCGGGGTCCTCCGTATAGGCAGCCCAAGCAAAAGACCAGCGCCTTCACTTCGTCAGGCCCCCAGACAAGGGTCGAGACTGGGATCCTCCCTAGTCAGCTCCCGGGCCCGGTGCCGGATCTTCACGTCATTCCCTGGCCGTGCCCGGAGACCTCCCAAGTTTCACACTCCGGCAGGGTTCTCCCTCGTCAGCCGGTGTAGGTCTTTGGTCCTACCTACTCAGCCTGGACCCCTGTCCGGGGTCCTCGCTGCTCTGACGCGGGTCTCGGCGTCAGATCCCTCTGACACCCTCCCTAGTGAGCCCAGGTCCTGTTCTGGGTGCTCTCCAGTCACACCCGGGCCCTCTTCCGGAGTCCTCCCTCGTCAGAGTGAGGTCCTGGCCTGCGCTCCTCCCTGAGAGGCCGCGTCCCCGGCTGACATGCTGGCTGAGGAGCCCCTCGTCTTGCTCGGGGACCTAGAGGGTCCCGCTCCGCCCTCCCGCCGCACCTCGCCCACTCCACCAGCGCCCGGCACCGACGGCGGCCGCGGACAGGAGAGCCTCGGCGGGCTGAGCGGCCCGCTCGCCGCCGGATCCCACTCACACCCGACCGACCCGGGCGCGCAGCGCTCACCTCACCAGGGACCCACAGTTTCCCGCGCTCGGACCAGATTCAAACCCTTGCGCGCGCGCCCAGGACGCACCCGCCCTCCAACCCGTCACCGGTCGCCCCTCTCACGAGATCTGACGCTCTCCGGGCCACGCCCCCAAGCGGCCAGGCTCCACCCCCACCGGCCAAGCACCGCCTCCTGGGCGGGACTCAGCCTCGGGCGGGAGTCGTTTCCGCGCGCCACAGAACGCGCACGCGCAGAGCTGTCGGCGCCGTTTCCTACCCCGTTCTTCCGTGGCAGTGCTGCCGTTGCTTCTGTGCGATTTCCCCGCTTCTCCGTGGAAGGTCGCGGAGCAGACGGAGGAGGGAGAGAAAGAAGGGGAGACTATGAAGAGCCGGAGGAGTAAAGGAGGAGAGGAGGGAGAGAGAGATGGAGGCGCTGAAGAGAAAACGGGGAGGCATCAGCAGGGGAGGGGAGGAAAACTAAAGAAACGGGAAAGGGAAGTAGAGAGTTAGGAAGAGACTGGGGCGTGTTGAGCAGAGCTACACAGTAAGACAGGAGGCAGAAGGCCGAGGGACCCCAAGGTTCATTGCAGGAACCTTGTCATGAGCTTAGAGTTCCCAGCTTCAGAAATGAGAAAACAAGTCACCCATCTGTGGAGCTTTCTTACCGTATAAAACAGATGAAGACATGGGGAGGAGCCTGCTGAGGAAGATGGCAGCTCCCAGCCTGTCCTTTCCCAAGATTCAACAGCAGATGTCGCTCAGGCCCATGGCCAGGACTGGGCAGCCCTCCCCAGCCTGGTCATAGTCATTCATGGCCTTTGGGGTTTCCTGCACGTGGAAACCAAAGCCAGCCCTTCTTCCAGCCCACATCCCTACCCCTATTTCTGGCCTCTTTCTGCCCTGCTGGCCACTGTCTCCCTCAGCCAATACCCATTCCCTGTCCAGCTTTCCTCCAAATGAAGTCACTGTTGTGTCAGTTCTATTTCCTTCACTATTTCTTTTTCATGCTCAAAGTGTCCAGAATGAGTTCTGTTGCCTGGATTGAATTTAAAGGACTTAGATGTTACCCCTGAGGCAGCCAGCTTACCCAACATAGGACAAGATATCTATTGACTATGAAACAAAAGGCAGCCAGAAAGGTCAAAATGATTTTAATAATTTGTATTTAGCCTGATACAGCAAAGATAACAATCTTAACAGTATAAAATGATAATGGGGTCAGTTCGGAACTCTGAGGTTTAAGAGCCGCAGAGGCAAGGGCAGCCCACCCACAGCCAGCCACCTTTTGAATCACTTCCCATTCCTGACTGCCTCCCTCTCCAGCCCCTTGTCCCTACCCGCCTTAGCACCCTCTGTTCCATCTACAAGGTATGAACAAACAGCTTGAGGCTGGACTCCCACATTCAGACTTGCCATGTGCTGTTCTGAGCTTCCTGCCCATCCCATTCAGATCTGACTCTTGTCCAAAAGAAATCCCATTTTCCTCTGTCTCAGTCTCCTTCACACACTTTGCCATTACTGACTGGTATGCTTCATGCTAAGAAACAGAAAAACATGAGTTTAACAGTGAGTTCTGAATATTCACAGCTAGTGACTTAGGCCAGTAACAACTCTGTGCTTCCCTGGTTTGCAATGTGTTCAAAAACACCCCTCCCCCCAAAGCAAATAATAACAAAATGAGGCTTCAGCTAGTGAAGTGGCTCAGTTTGTACAATGTTTTCCTAGCTTGTACGACGCACTAGCTTCAATGATAAGCCCTATGTAAACAGATGGAACACACCTGAAATCCCAATATTCCACGACTGGAAACGAGAGAAAAGGTCATATTGGCTACATAGTTCAAGGCCTGCCTGAGATAAATGAGATCCTTTCTCAAAAATAAGAAATGTAATAGTATCTGCTCATCCTCTAATGTGCAGGATCCACCAGAGAAGACTCCTCAGACATGAGCTTAAGCCAATAGAAAATCTTTACTAGCTAGCCTGGGCCTATACTGGGTGTTCAGGATCCTGGTGTAGCCCTGAGCCTTTCTCATGTCCTGTGTTGACATAATTTAGTTAACAAGAACAGGTAGAAGCAAAATTACAAAACCAAAAGGCTAGGTTGGCACATTTAAGAAACTTTCCTAGAACTATAGACTTCTATGGATTAGGTCTTTGTTTTAGTTTATGCAGATGGTGCTGTCTACCTGCTAAGTTTTACAGCCAGAATGGCACTTCCATCATGGAGTCAGTTGTGCTAAGGTCTGGGGACCTGCTCAGTATTCCACTGGTCTTAGTCAATGAGTCAAACTGTGAGCTCATTCTATTCTAAAGAGATATAGCTGGAGCTGGAGAGATGGTTCAGTGGTTAAGAGCATTGTCTGCTCTTCCAGAGGTCTTAAGTTCAATTCCCAGTAACCACACAGTGGCTCACAACCATCTACACTGGGGTCTGATGACCTCTTCTGGCATACAGGTGTACATGCAGAAAGAGCACACATATACATTAAATAAATAAAAAATTTAAAAAGTTATAGCTTAGGACCAATAGTTTTATTGAACTGATAACATAATTGGCCAAATTCAATCAGAATGGGAAGTTCTATCCATTGCTGATAGACTAGTTAGCCAGGAGACCAAAAGAACAGACTGTACCAATTATCTGATTAATGGCTTTGTCTCTCAGTTTTTGAGGTTTTTTTTCCCCCTTCCAACCACAGTAATATTCCTGTTTAATTACTCCTGATCACTTAGGATAGAAATGAAAGGTTTTTCCCAAAGCCAGACCTAGTGTCCTTTATCTCATGGGAAGTAAGTCTAAGTCTCAACAATTTTGTAAAGTCATTTCTGCAAGAAAAATCTGTTGTTTTCAGAAACAAACTTTTAATATTCCTAGGTCCTGATCAACCAGACTAGTTATTTTGGAAGCATCAAAAGAGGCACATTTAGTCAAACCATTAGTACATGCCCTCCAAGTAGTCTCGTGGACTTGATAGTATTACTGTTATATGAATTAGTCCATAAAAAGAACAGCAGGTGTCAGAATAAGGGGAAGTGTCTGAATTAAAGATTTTACACATTAGACAAGTTGTAGTCTTTTCTAAGTCCTCTAGCGTTAATTGGTGGTGGCTCCAGTCACAGTGTTTTCAAAGGGCTGACAGTCTGTTTAGTTCCTTTTATGTAGTGGGGGGCGGGGGAGCAGGTGTTTAAGCATAACCAGCAATCCTGGTTGATTTTTGGCTGAAAATGATCAACTCTTTCCCCAGGGGTCTCTTCCTGTGGCATAAAGACTGGTTCCCAGTTTTTTTCCCATTTCCCAAGGCCAGAATCTTCTTAAAGAAAAATTTCAGAAAGCCTCAGCATTCCTTTTCAGACCCAGGACAGCAGCCGAGGTGCCTCTTCAACATACCTAAGTGGACCTGGCCTCCTGGTTCTCCCAGCATCCCTCTGTCCCTACACATTACAGGGCATTACTGGTATACCCTGCCCTCTGCCTTGAGTTCTCCAGCTCAGGGGTGGGACTGCCCTATAGAATCCTGTCATTTTGGTTCCCCCCTTCTCTAGATTTTCTGTGTGTGCACATGCTTTCTCTCTCTCCCTGCTCTTCTCTGTCTCCCTCTGTATGACTTCCTTGGTTCCTTGGGACCAGTCCCCCCCAAGAGCTGCCCCCAAAAAACCTGCCTTTATGCTTTGATTTGAACTGGCTCATTTTGTTAGAGGACAAAACTTCTTACTCAGTTTTACAACCCCAATTTTTGCAGTGGATTTCTGGCAGTTAGGGGCCCAGCTACAGGGCATGCATAGAATTGTTGACTCTGTATTCCTATCTGAATTGTCCTAAGTGGGCACGAGGAGTAAAGGTAAAGGTGGAGTGTGGCTTGCTAGTCTGTAGTCACACTAGCTAATACTTTCCCTGCATCTGTCTTCCTCAGTTTCCAGTCCACGCCTGTGGGCAAGCGGGGTGGAACCACATCCTTTCTTCACCCATAAAGTGCAAAACAAAGCCTCAGTAGGATGTGAAGGGGCAGGGAGTGGAAGGGCCAGCTCAGTAAAGTCTTGATTTCAATGGGTCCATAGTCCAGAGACAAGCCATTTGGCAGCAACATCTTTATTGAACTTCTCCTTTCTTAATCTGGGTGACCAGGACCCATGGTGTGACAACAGCCATCTTTACTGCCCTAGGAGTGGAGAGAATGACCTTCAAGAGATGGAGTTAGGGTTAGGGTTAAAGAGGGGGGTCCTTTATCCTGGTTCCCCCTCGGGTAACAGCTGAGGATGTCACAGGTTGCTTAGCAACCTAGAGGCGGGCTGCCTGTATGCTAACATTCCTCCCTTTTCCTATAATTAAAAAAGAGCTACAGAGGGGCGGCGAGGCAGGAATGAAGGCGTTGGGCTGCTTCTCATGCAAGGCAAGTCAAAGTACAGTACGTAAAGCACAAAAATGTAGGCTCACTGGGAGAAGCTCTTCGAATACAAGGGGCAGAGAAAGAGGGAGAGCAGGAGGTCCAGGTTATATGCTGAAGAAGAAGTCCCTTCCCTGGAAAGTTCAGGGTAGAGGACGGGGTTTGCCAGCTGTGCCCAGCAGCAGGTAGGGACTGAGGAATGTTGGGAGGAGCTAGAACTGTTTGTCCTAGATCCAAAGCACACCATTCCAGCCTTTTGTTGATGATAAATGGATAACAGGCAAAGAAATCAATCATCTTTGGCTACTGACACTGGGGCAGGGAAGCCAAAAGGCTGAAATGTTAGCCAAGTCCAGGAAGAGCAGGCTGCTGTATTTGCTGTCTAGGATGTGTGAGAAAAGTCCAGGCCTGGCTTGGCACAGCCTGTGAGATCAGACTGGAGCACCTGTGGGTAGCTGCTTTGACTGTCACAGACATAGGAGACACCTGGCAAGACACGAAAATACACACACACACAGGCAAAGACAAAGTTAAATAGTTTAGGGAGAGAAACTGGGGGAACTGGAACTTTTGGGAGAGCAAGAAGAAAAAAAGTTTGGAATGAAGAAGAGAAGAAGCTTAAACACGGTGAACCTTCATTTACCCGATCGCTGGCAGTAATATAAGAAGTTTCATTTTGGATCTGTCATCTATGGGATATTGAGGCCAAATTCAGTTGCAGAGGCGTATAAATTTAGAAGCTCTTAAAGCAGGAGGAGCTAGGTGTAGGAATCTGAAGATCTCCAGAAGACATCCCAGAGGAGAATCTAGACTAACCTCCAGGCTAACCCATTGTGCTGTCCTTCTTCCTCTCTTCCAATCCATATCCATCCCATGATTCTCTCTTGATTCTTCCTCCAAAGCCCTGGGAACCTTAGCCAAACCTCCTCCATTCTGCCCTGCCCAGGTCTAGGTAATTTAATGAACCAATCAGGTATAATGTTTTAGGCAGGTTTACACAAACAAGGATAGGTGTATTGGGTGGGCAGTAACCAGATCTTGAGGGCCAGTAATTTGCATTAGACCAACCTCCAAAAGGGCAAAAGCTCACTTGATCTTAATTTTTAGCATGAGTACACATCATGAAAGAAGGACTTCATCCCTCTACCCAGAAGTTTAACACAATGAGAGACAATTTTTAAGTCTATACTTGAAAGACAAAGCAAAGGAGATTTAAAATCTTGAACCATGATAGTGGATCATATAGTGGAATGTTTTTGTTTTGTTTTTAACCGGAGTTAGATTAATAAATCAGAGATCCAGTGATAAATGTCAAAGTCCTGGACAGTTAAAGCCACAATAGCATAGCAATAGGAAGAAATATGAAGTGTTTTTTTTTTTAAATCTACTTAGGATACTTTAAATCACCTTAGACCTTCCAACGTCATAACTTGCACTTATCCAACCTTTAAACGCCTTCTTATAGCCTCAGAAACTTTCTTAGAAGCTTTTCTTTATAACTTAAATTTCTGCATCTTTAGATCTTTTCCTATTTAACACAAGACGTAGGTGAGACTGCTGTGAGCATTCATTGTCTGTTAACTAAAGGAATGGTAAAAGGTTACATCTGAGGCCCATTTTGAGTCTGGTAATGAATGGGTCTATCTAGACCTGACAGTAACAGCTCTAGGAGTGAGGCTTAAGGCCTGGTCTTAGCTGTCAACATAATAGAAGCCCAAAGAAGGATAAATTATAATCTAAATGAATCTATGTATTTATCAAAGTGATAGAGATGACTAGTCAGTCAGTCCAGCACCTGGACAGTGGTCCCAGGTCTCCATGGCGACGCGGGCAGACAGCCTGCTCACTAGGTGCAGAAGGTAAGTTTTTCCTGTGGAAGGAGAACATGCGAAAAATCGATGTCACCTTGTTGTCTGCAATGTGAGACAATAACTGTCCAGGTTCCAGTTTGTCCATAGTTCAGGCTGGCCCTAGCAGCTGGTCAATTGGGTCAGTCTTGTCCAGTGGTTAGCATACCACAATCCAGAGCTGAAGTCCTCTGTTGTTGTGCCCAAATCTTCTCAAAGACCACCTTGGGAGTCACTGTTAGGATACGAGACTCTGTCTGTCATAAGATTATGCATGTTAGATGCCATATTCAGCAGATCTTTGACAGGTTTGAAGGCCAGTATATTTCAGTTAAGCAACTATCTCTGTATTTAGTTATCCGCTCTAAACTACACCGTATAGACATAAAACAGAATGCCATGATCTATATTTACACCATATTCTCCAAATAGGAGTTTGAGGACCATGTCTAGCTCAAATAGATCTGCATTAAAGACTAAGATTTTAAGTTCCATCCCTATTAAGATGGAGCCTTAAAATCATAAGCATAGTCCATAAAGAGAATATAATACTTTCCTGTATGTATTAGTTTATGAAAAGGTCTGCAGCTTATATAAAAATCCGTACCAATTTAAAATGTGACTTCCTGCTTTCTCAGTCTAAAAGGAGATAAAATAAAGAGTTAATTATGGTTAAGAAGTTTTAAAATGTTTTCATACCATATAGTCATCTTAAAGTTTACAGTTTAATATTAAGACATTTTTTGAGAGCAGAAAAAGAAACGAGAGAGGATTTTTTTTTGTTTTTAAGAGTTGGAAAGTATAGTTTTAGAGATAGGAGTAGGGCTTAGGTATTAGGAGAACGATTTGTACATGGCTAGGTTTTTCTTAACAGAGGGCCCTGCGGCGTGCTCATGGGCTCCGCAGCTTCTGGACTGGGAGAGGAGTGAGAGGCCATGAGCTGCTCCTCGTGGAAAGAAGAGCAGAATTTGTGATCAAATTTAACAGAGGCACCTCAGGAGCGGCGGGACCGGCCGGTGGAGGTGCTGGAGCAGAGCCTGTCTCCTCCCGCCCGCATCCACAGCAGGTCCTGGCCCCTGCCAAGGCGCCAGTGGGGGGCGGGCGTAGCCCAGCGTTGCCCCCCCCCCCCCCGCCCAGAGTGTGTGGCGGCAGCAGTGGTGGCACCAAGCGTGCTTCTGAGCCGCGGTGGGCAGCACAAGATAGGGAGGGAGACGTGCAGACAGCTCGCTCGCTTAGGTTAGTCGTAGATGGACTGGTGAGAGCAATCGTCAGAGGGGCAGGAGGTGAGGCTGGCTCCCGCTGAGAGTACAGAGAAAGTACGTCGGTTGCGGTTGCACGCAGGCGTGGCGGGGGTAAGGGGTCCCGGTGTGACCAACCAGACCCTACCTGGAGGCGGTACACAGTGAGTGGTCGTGCTGGTAGTACTCTAGCTGGTGAGCTGGAAGACCACGGCCATGGGGCTCTGGGAGACGTCCAGGGGACGTGGGGACAGGGATTACCACAATCACTGCGAGGGACCTGGGGTCCCTCTGTTTGATAGACCTAGAAGAAAGTGGGTCTCTCCAACAGAGACAGGAAGTGCTGCTAACTACTGGTTTTGGGTTCCTCCCCCCTTGCCTGGTGGAATCTGTTGTTTGACGTTGTGTTTGTCTGGCTGTCTGTGGTGACTGTTCTCATTTCTTTGGACGGGACTCAGACAACAAAAAACATGGGCTAGACTGCTTCCAACTTTCTAGACTTTTCTTGCCCATTTCAGGGAGGCCCAGCCATGCTCCACAGGTTCCCGTGACAGAGGCAGGGAGGCACGAAGGGATGACTACAGTATGCGGAGCCCCAGCCACTGCTCTCTGGTCTCTGGCCTCTGGTCTGGCAGAGCTTGGCCACTGCTCTGGTCTCTGGTCTGGCTGAGCTCGACAGATATGTTGCTGCTCCAGTCTCTGGTCTGGCGGAATGACAGGCCAGTGTGGTAGGATCAGCAAGATCTGCTAGCCCCTCTATGAACTGTATCTGATTGAAAGTTGTTTGTTTGTTTTATTTTATTAATTACAGTTTCTTCACTTTGTATCCTAGCTGTAGCCCCCTCCCCATCCCCTCTCAATCCCATCCTCCCTCCTTTTGCTTTGATTTTAGTTCAGAAATAAAATTAAAGTTATGCTAATGACTGCAGTTGGTTTCAAGATTGAGCTTTATGTTTTCAAGGTTAAGCCTATGATGGGTAGCTACAAGACTGCCTATATAGATCTACTTGAAATAGATACGGTCCTAAAATACTTATCTAAGGAATATGCCAGAATTAGAGATTATAACATTCTCGTTTTACAGGATGCAGTTTAGAGCAGATAACTAAAGACAGACAAAGACTAACCTCAGATATGCTGGCCCTCAAGCTTGTCAGAGATCTGATGAATATGGCATCTAATGTATGTAGGTTTTATTATGACAGAGAGTCCCAAAATCCTGGCAGTAGCTTCCCAAGGTCTCCGAGAAGATTTGAGCACAACAGATGACTTCAGCTCTAGATTGTGGCATGCTAACCACTGGGCAAAGCTGCCCCAACTGACCCACCACTAGGGCTCAGCCTAAACTGCGGACAAAACTGTGGACACCTGAAGAGTCATTGTTTCATGTTGTTGAAGGCAAGATGAGTTTTCTTTTTCCTCTGCTCATGATGCCATGAGACCACAGAAGCGAGGGACAACTGCCCAGGTTGTGGACTGACCAGTCATCTGTCATTTTGATTAGTACATAGATTGGTACATTTATTTAGCTTTTAATTTATCCTTCTCAGGTCTGTGATCACATTGATGGCCAAGCTAAGCTAGAGTTAGTTTTGCAGCTAAAGAGCAGACAGTTAGATCCACTGTTCGTTCATTGGTCGATTCATTAGCTAGTTAGAACTACTAGGTACTAGATCTCTTATTTAGAAAGGCAAACAGGTTTGCCCTGCTCATAGGCTTCATGTTAACTGCCTGTGTCTTATGGTGAATAACTATGTTTATGTCAGTTTATGTCAGGTTTGAGGATATGAAAGTTTAACTTGTAAGCATCCAAAAAATTGAGGGTCTAGGAAGATGCTTCGAAGTTGGTAAATGCAAGGAAGATTGGAGGGTCTAAATATGAGGAGGTGGCCACCCCACTGGACCTGAGGTGGCCATGTGCGTGCAAGTCATGCTGGCTCACTATTGTTGTTTCCAGCAGACGCCTCCTGTTTGGCTTGGTTAAGCCTCCTGTTTTGCTTGGATATGGTTACTTGGAAAGTCCCTTGTGGTTTGCCTATGTAAGTGGCTTACTCTGTAATAAAGATGGCACCTTGATCAGAGCACTGTCTTGGTGTCACTCCTTCGTGTTCTCTGTCTCTTTTAATTCCCAGTCCCTTGTGCAGGCAGTTACTATTGGTGGTCGCCGGCGACTACATAATAGGTATTTTAAGGTTGGTAAGTGCAAGTTGTAAAATGTTTGTGGGTCTAAAAAGGTGTTTTAAGGTATGTGGCTACAAGTTGTAATGATATAAGTAATTTAAGGCATATTGAAAATGGGAGATAGTTCAGATCTCTCCCCCTTCTAGTCTATTGTTGTGCTTATACTGTTATAAAATTTCAAAGGTTCAGAGTTATGACATTGATCAATATAGTTCTGATAAGCTGATGGATCACTGCTTATTATCCAGTCACAAGCTCAAGATTTTAACTTCTCCTTGGTTGTCTTATGGAGATAGACTTAATGGTTCTTCTGATTATGCTAAAACCATCTCTGTCTAATATGTATCTCTCACCCAAAAGCCATAGCTTTTCCTAGGTCTTAATGGCATGCGTCTACTCCTGGTGTCTTGTAGACACTTGTTACCTGCTTTTTCTAAAGTTTGGATCTCAATACAATGGTGATGCTAATATACTTCCTTTTGTAAAGTAAAATTCATATGAATCTCAGGAAATAAAAAAGTCAGAAGACCTGGATCTGCCATAGCTCAAACAGACCCCACATGAGTTTTTCCCTTGGTCTTGGGATTCCTCACTTCCCCTATTTACTAGACACAATTTAACTTCTGTGTCTATTCTGAATTTGTCTCAGCAGATTTTCACCTGGCTGACAGACTCCATTCAGGGTTCAGCTATGGATTGCAAGTGAAACCTGGACTTGCTGAAAGCTGAAGCAGTCCAGTCCACCCAGTGTGATACCTCCCTGTCTTGTCAGCTGGATCCGTAATTAGGTGGTGTTCCCTTGCCTAGCTTTTGACTAGCCTTTCAGCCTTCCCAGGTCCCTGAAATCCCCACCCCAATGTCAGCCTTAAGTTACAAAAAAAGAGAAATCCATCAGCCTTTATCCCACCTCACAGGCTGAGATGCTGAGTCAGAAGAGGCTCTGTGACATGAGCCATTGTCTTGGGGACCTGCTTAGCTGGAGCAGGACCTGGCATTGCAGCGCCGGCCACACAAACCAGAATTATAACAGCTTAAAGGCAGATACTGATAAAGACAGTCAATGCCTTGAAAACCCAATCACCCATTTAGAAAATTTTAATTCCCTGGCAGAAGTAGTCTTGCAAACAGATGGGGCTTGGATCTGTTTGTTTTACAGCAGGACAGGCCTAGAAGCCCTTAGAGATGAATGTTGCTTGAACAAAGGTCAGGCACTGGAGACCTGTCTGGCCAGCTGTGGAGAGGAGCCAGCCTTGCTGCATTTCTTTCCACCCACTAAAGATACTGTTGCAAGGAAAGTGACCCAGATCACCCCTCTCCCCTAGCAACAGCCAAACAAAGGAAGCCAGAACCTTTAATGTTTTTGTGGCTTCCCACAGCAGCAGTTTTAAAATGCAACATCCCTTTTGTGTTTCAACCAATAGACACTTTGCCAGGCTGGAATTCCCCTGCTTTGGGTGCCCTGGGAGGGTCTGTTACCTATAAATCACCTTCAGGTTCTCAGTTGGATACCAGTGCCTTGGTGTCTGTGAGAGTCTCAGGTGGAGCTGCAAATAAAGATTCTCGTGTTTTGCAATGGACTTGTCTCCTGGTGGTCTTTTGGGGGTCTCAAAAATTGGGCACAACACCCCTTTCTTTCCAAAGGAGTGGGTCTGAGCTAGTAAAAAGCATACTTAGAATCAGTGTAGATGTGAGCCCATTGGTCCTTGGCTATTTCAAGCACCCTAATTAAGGTGATTAACTCAGCCTTCTGCGAAGGGGCCCCCCTGAAAGGTGGTTTGCCTCAACTATTTCAGTGGAGGTGACTATAGTGTAGGCCGTCGACGCTGGTTCCCGATCTGTCTGTGAGAGAGCTCCCATCCTCAAAGAGGGAGAGCTGGAGTCTGTGAGGGGTTGGTCTAGAACCCCCGGCCAGGGTGGGTATAGAGCCCCCAAAGCATCAGGCTAGGAGTGAGATGGGGTAAGAAGGGTTGCAGGCTGTACGGTGGGACTGGAGGTTAGGGTAATTTGCTGGTTTTCTAGAAACAGAAGATGAAAGGCCTAGACCCATGAAGGCCAAAGGAGGGAAAGGGAGGAAAGACCCAGAAGGCTCTTCAAGAGGCGGCAGGTGGGGTATACAGTGATAGGCTGAAAGAGGGTGATCTTGTGAGCTTCCCAGGTGAGTCCTGCTGCTGCTAGGGCTCTCAGACAACTAGAGCTGCCATCCACATACAGTGGGAGAACAACGCTACGCCCAATGGGAGGGCCCAACAAGTTAAGCTAAAACACGTGTGGCCACCCCCATCCTCTTGTCTGTAAAGAGGTGGTAGCGGTGGTTGGAGTCTGGGAATGCCAGGGCAGGGGCCACTAAGAGGGCATCCCAAAGTAAAAAGAAGTGACAGCGGACCATGGACAGGGAGGTGAGGGGGGTCCAGGGGGTGTCTCTCTGGTCACCTGGTACAGTGGCTTATCTGTAACAGTAAAATAGAGGATCCTATGTCTGAAGAACCCCACCAGGCCCAAGAATCTGGTCTGCTGTAGTTGGGGGCCGTAGATCTGTTCAGAGTCTGCACCTGGTCAGAGGTAAGGGTCTCAGACCCTGGGCTGAGTCAGATGGCCAAGTACACGACAGCAGGAGAGCACAGCTGAGCTTTAGAGGGAGAAACCCAGGGAACCAGAACAGTTGAGGAGTAAAACGTGTTTTTCTGAGGCAGAGACTGGGGAGGGCTGCAGAGTAAGACATAGGATTCAGGTCTAGGGAGGAGAGGTCCGTAGCCAAGGCTTGACCAAAGAATGAGGCCTGAGCCCAGAGGAATGAGGGAGAACTCCATGTGAGCTGATCTGCAGTATCAGGGTCCTTCCAGGGGAAAGCAAAGAGAAAATACAAGTCAGGGTGTCGGGGACAGTAAGGAGACATCCTTTAGGTCCAGGATGGCAGAGCAGAAGGTTGTAGGAGGAATGTTACAGAGGAGGGTGTAACTGTTGCTAACTGTGGGGTGGGGCGGGGTGGTGATGACTGCCTCTTTAATGAGACGGAAGTCCTGTACTAATCAGGAGGCCCTGGGAGGCTCATGAACTGGGAGAGCGGGAGAGTTGCAAGGCGAGTCCGCAGGAATTAGGGGTCCCTGCGATAGGAGGTGGGAAATGACAGGCCTCAGACCTTGGCGGGGGGGGGCTTCAGAGGTGGCAAACTGGGGTCTGGAGGGAAAGGAAGAGGGGTGCTTAAGGCGGATGGGGACCTGCTAGTGGCGGATTAGCCATCGCTGGTGTGAGGAGATCTCACACCTGGTGTCAACTGGTAGGGACAGGGCAGTCTGGGATGGGGACTGTAAGGCCACTAGGGAAAGAAAAAGATGGCAGTGATGAGAGGTCATGGGGACCAGGGAGAGGGTAGCCCCCAAGCAGCTGAGGCAGGCAGACAGGCACGACCAGAAAAGAAGGTGAGCACAACCATCCTGTAAGAATGGAGGGGAGCGGCACGGTCTTAGGTGGAAAGGAAGTTGTTCTGTCCAACCCCCAGCCCACCCTGCCGTGATAAAAGTTGGCGATGGGACCGTGGGACCCCAGCGTGAGGCTGAAACAGAGAAGGCAGCCCAGTGTCCATCAGAAAGGAGATGGACTTTCCTGCTACCTGCAGTGTTACCCTGGGCTCGGCAAGGGTGAAGGAGGTCGCTGCATCTGGGAGCCTTCAGTCCTCCAGGACTGGAAGGGTCTGCGGTGCCTGTGCAGGTGGGGCGGGGCCTCCCGGACTGGGCCTGGAGGACAGGCCCGTAAGGGCTTCCGGTGGCCAGGTTGCGGGCAGCCGGCAGGGCGTGGCTTGGGAATGTGAACAGCTCCCTCAGGGAAGTTGCTAAGGCTTGGGCTTGGAGCGTGGCTTTCTGCTGCAGTCGGGCCTGCTGGGAAGACTCCTGTTAGGTGTTAGAGACTTTAAAAGCCGTTTTCACCAACTCCTGCGTGGGGGTTGGGAGCTTGGGAGCATCCTCAGCGTCCAGCCACTCTAAGGCTCCTCGATAAGTCCTGATCCACGGCACACAGTGCTGATCCATTAGGGACTCCCAACACACCAGTGACGCCTCAAAATGGATCCTGGCCTCGGACGGTGACAGCTTCCCCCTTCTAGGGTGATCCCTCCCTCATTTCTTTATAGTTGTACCAACCTGACTGGTTTGGTGCTTGAGGCTAGCATGGGATGGTCTGACTGGCTGTTCAATCATTTAAAGGCTGTTACACTGGACAATAAAATTAGACCGGCACCTTTGAGTCTGGTCTCCTAGTCTGATTCCCGGGATTCTGTGTGGGCTCCGTCGCCACTCACCACCCTTCCCCTAGGCGATCCCCGAAGTCCTTCTTTCACTTAAGGCACAGCTCAAGGCCCAGCACATTTGAGACTGTAAACCAGCCTTCTAAAACAATGTATACAGTCACCTCTGTTCTTAAAAACCTCACAAAGTGACTAACGAGAATGGGCAGAGTTAAAATCAGACCTCAGCAAATAATTACAAAACAGACTGAGAGAGTTAAAATTGACTAAAGTAATAGCTTTGATAATTGCAACATCTTTAATAATGAACCAAAAGTGAAATACAAAGCCACTGTTCTCTACCTCAATCCCTCCCAACCCTCAACGATAGTTGAGGAAGAAGGTCAGAGGGAGCAGGGGACACAGATCTCTTTACACCACTCTCTGATGATTAGAGGCATCAAGTTATTTGGGTGGTCTTCACTGGCAGGGCATCCAAGTTCCTTTACTCCTTGTGAGGGACCACTTCACAACAGCAGCGGGGGCAGCAGCTCGCTCTTCAGAGCACCTCCAGCCCCTCTGGGGGGCCGGGAGAGGTCTGGCATTTATCCCCTCTGAAATTCAAATACCAGAATTCCAAACATCACACACTCAGAAACTATCTGCAGGTGGCAAGGAGATGATGAGGCAAATCAGTCACCGGCTGTGAATCAGCTGTGGCAACCTAAAGCTGCCCCATATTCCACACCTGGGATTAAAACAAAAACATATTCACATAACAAAACCAAGTCTTTAAAGACACCAAAATTCTCACTGCACTATATGGTAACATATGACTAATTCCAGCACTCAGGAATCTGAGGCAGGAAGGTAGCTATTTTCAAGTAAGCCTCAGCTACATACAGGGAACTTATCTTGTAAAAAAAAAAAAAAAATTAAAGAAAGAAAAATACAAAATTTATAGTCTCATCAGAATTGCGCCCGGGGAAATGGCTAAAACAATAACCTGGTAACAGGTAGGAGCCAATAAATCCTAATCAAAGTGAGTCCTTCAAAACCGACCTGGACAGAGCCCGGCAGTGTGAGGTGGCTGTCAAGGGTGCCTGCCTTCTGTGAGAATCCAGAGCTGAACAGGACCCTGGAAATGATGAGTCATCGATTCTGAGAAAGGCTCCTAACTCCTGCCCAATCAGGAAGTCCTCATAGAAACATTCTTTCCCTTTGGTGGTTTCATGCTATACTGCTTCAGAGAATACTGTTTCAGAGAATAAAACTGATCTTGGAAAATGTCGATATGGAGAACAGATCCTCAGAGTACAAGAATTAAAGAACCAGCAGAGCTGAAAGTGTTAGGCGGCCCCTTAGCTGGGCTCAGGAGTAAGCCATGGCCTGGGACACCCTCAGGGTGGAAGGGCTGAACTGTGGGAAGCCCTTGGAAAAGGGGCAGAGGTGAGAAAGACGGAGTCTCCCGGATGACACTACCCACTTCTCAGCTGAGAGGAACAGGGAGATGGGGAAGGGCTGAGTGTTGAGCTTCAAATGTGGCCACACAAATAAGTCCCATCCTTTCCTCTTCATGTTGTGATTTCTCTTGTTCTTGACCTTCCTAGAAATGGCCTTAAAGGCTCATGAGGAACAATGAGCCTGCATTTACTCAGGTTCTTCCTGGTCTTTTGTGGAGACCGCTTCAAAGCTAAGGCACTGTGTTCACAAGAGGTTAACTCTAAGGACAAGACAGCCTAAGGGGAAAAAAATCAGTCAGTACTGTACACGAGAATATATGAACTCCTTACAAAAAATCTGAAACCATGATTTTGTACTGACTGACTAAGATCACTGGGGGTCAGCAGGGTGGCTTGGCAGGAAAAGGCACTTGCCACCAAGCCTGACAAGCTAGGCTATTGCTTGCTCTGCTCCTTCTCCCCCCCCCCCCCTTCAGTGTGACACTCTTCAGCCCGCGCTGCAGCCACCAGCTTCTGAAGGGGCCTGGGTAAGCAGTCTTCACCAGCAGTCCACTTCCTTTCAAGAAACACACACACAGTGCAGTCTACGTGGGGAGGACATCTTCCTACCGTCAGGGCTTTCCACCTGCACTGCTCCATCACGCACGCCATCAGTGGACCGTCAGGCCAGACCTAAAGCTCTCCAGAGGCTCCCAAGCACTGGATTTGGCTTCTTATCATCGTCCTCCACGGCAACGCTGTCAGGGTGCTAGAGATGTAGCCTGGGTGGCGGAGTGTTTGCCTACAATGAACGAAGCCCTGGGGTACTTTGATACTAGGGATGGCCTAGAATCAAACTGGAGGTGGCGGGGCACGTGTATAACCCCAGCAGGAGAGTCAGAAACTGACGTCAGCCTCTGCTACGTAGCTTTCTGCCAACCTGGGTACATGAGACCTTGCTTTAAAAAAGGAAAGGGAACTGTCACTTGTTTTTCCATTTTCCAGTCCTTCCTAAGTGCTTCAGCAACTTAAAAAACCTTGTTTACATGCCAGTCTAAGTCATCCAGATCCTTCTAGCTCATTTGGATTAGAATCCCCACCACAGAACCAACAAAGCCACAAAACCCACCAGTCGTGGGATCCTCCTAAGTTAACTTCTCCCCCTTCTGTGAAGACAGACCTATCAGGTCCAGCACTGAATATCAAACTCTATGTCTGTCTCTCATGCCTGGTTTCCACAACAATGCCTGTCTTCCCTGTTGTCTCCTGGTATCTGATATTCATAAAGCCCACAAACAGTACTGCCAAGTGTCCTGAGGCTTGTCAGAACCAGCTTTTTGGAGAAAGACTTGTACTTCAGATGATGAGGCCTCTGTCTTTAGGAAGAACAAGTGCTTATGTTATGAATGTCTCTGTGTCCACAGCAACAGGAAAAGTGTTGCAGCTCAAGCTGAGCGTAGTGGCTCATGCCTGTAATCCCAGGGAGCAAGAGGCAGGGGGATCTCTGTGGGTTCAAGGCCAGCCTGGTCTACAAAGTGAGTCCAGGCGCCATAGAGAAACCCTGCCTTCAAAAAAAGAGTGTCGCCACTCTCTTGTAGGCCTCTGAGCCTACAGACAAAAGCTTGCAGGGTATGTATCCAGTGTCTTCTGTCCACTTCCTCCACCCCTCCTTGTCTCTGTTGCCTCTCTCACTGCTATCACCACTCACAGTGATTCCCCTGCCACTACTGCTGTCCTGCCAGCAACACTACTCTTGCCTTGGTGAAGAAAGGGAAAACCAAGACGGCAGCCAGCTGTTACAGCTGAAACATTGAAAGCTGTCAGGAAATCCCAACCGTGAGGCCTGTTTGGTGGCTGTAACTTAGCAACACTCCTGGCAGCTGTCAAAGAGGTCACCCTGCTCTGCTAACGGTGGTGATCGAAAGCAGGCATGCGAAGCCTTATCTTTGGCCTAACGTTGAAACAGCACCAGCTCCAGCTTCAGGTACTGAAAGGGCGAACCAAACAGCCTGGTTATAGAGTCAGAAAGGCTGAGCACGCTTTATTCCAATTATTGCAGACTGTCATGTAAAAAATGAACAATGTTTGTGCCAATGGTGGAGGAGTTCCTTATGCAAATGAACGCTGTGCTTCCACCAATCACATTTCTTTATGCAAATGAAGAACTGTGTTTGCAGTAGCAACAGTCCAATTCCTGGACCATGAAGAAGAGTGACCTGGCAGAAAATACTAGTAGGTTATCTGCAAGGTGATGGCAAAAAGTCAGGTTGTGTTTTTGGGAGCCAGAATTGTACTCTTATCAGTGGTAGCAGTGTGGCCTCAAGGTGTTTATGGTATATTCAAAGCAGATAGTGTTTACATGATAGTACATGATAGTGTTTACATGGCTTCTTGGCTGGGCAGCCAGGGCACCAAGGAAGGATCTACAGCTGTTAACTAGCCCCAACATCTAGCCGGCCCCCAACATCTCAGATATTTAGAGAAAAATACATATAAAAAAAAGGATAATTAGAATAAAGGGATATTGCTAACATTAACAGTGACGCAACAATATTTAACAGTGTCTGAGCAATAGTTGACTTCTGTCCTACCCACAGCTTCCAGGGAGAGGTAGGCCGCTCTAATCTCAAGTAACAGAGTAACAGAGAACGATTTAGAAAATGTGGATGAGGGAAGCTTGAACTTCGTATACTGATGCGCCAATGTTATCTGAACCTATAATGGGGAATGGGACTGTCTGCTCATCCATCCTAGTCCTGGAAGCTTCTAGCCTCAGAACAATCTAATCTAGGCCTAGGATGTTGTCAGCCTCTGAGACTTACTGCTGAATAAGCTCACCCTTTCTAGCTCTTTCGGAACTCTTTCGGCTGGTTCAACTCAGCTATTCTGGCTTAAAGTCCTCTCCAAACTGATTGATTCAATCTGGCGTCTCTCTCTGTTTTCCACTGATTTACTCTTCTTGGCCTCAAACTAACTCTAGAAATATGTCCTAATCTTCTAGATCTTCATTCTCTGGCTTGTTCTGTCTTCACCTTTGTCTAGCTTGTTCTTTTTTCAATCTCTCTCTGTAAAACTCCCCTGGTAAAAAAAACTGCCTCCTCTTTCTCTCTGTGCTGCTCTTTGCCTTCAACTACCTATGCTGACCTGCACTGAACACATGAACAAACTCCAGCCTGGCTCACAACTCACTGACTCAACTTCAGAACTGCCTGAACAGAACTAAGCAGAACTCAAGAGATCTGCATACCTCTGTCTCCTGAGTGCTGGGATTAAAGGTGTGTACCACCACTCCTGGACCTCAGAATCCCCCTACCATGTGCCACAAAAATTCATGTTCTTTTCTCCCTTCTTTCTCCTTTCACCTCCTCTTTTTCCTTTTAGCTCTGAATTTACTGTAACAAAATATGTCTCAGGTGGGCTAACTTGAAAAGAGGTTTAAGGTTCTACATCTAGCACTGATTAATTTTTATTCTAGAGAGAGACATAGAGACACAGACAGAGACAGACAGAGACACAGAGACAGACAGACAGAGACAGGCAGACACACACAGAAACAGAAAGACAGACACACAGAGGCAGAGAGAGAAGCAGAGAGACAGAGAGATCCAGAGACAGACACACAGAAACAGAGAGACAGACGCACAGAGACAGAGAAACAGACAGAGAGCGCAACACCACTCATGTGCATGTGGAGTTGAGAGGACCACGGGCGAGAGCGGGTTGCCTCCCTCTTCCATGTGCATTCTGGGGATCAGATCATTAGTCTTGGCAGCAGGCTCTGCACCTGCTGAGATGGCTCTCCATTTCCCCAACAATGTTTTCTTGCTTGCAAGCAGAGTCCTGAAGTAGCCCAGGGTAGCAAACGTCAAGAGGCAAGGAGTGTGTGTACATCTGTGCACATCTCCTTAGTCTCTGTTTCTTCTTGAAAGCCATCAGGATTCAATCAGGGGCTCCCAGAACTGAGTCATTCAGTTGTCTAAAAGAAGACGTCGGATTACAGCACAGTACTGGGCTGAGGGGAGGCCAGAAAGAAGCTGTAGGAGAACATGACTTGTAATTTAGTGTCACTATATGCTTTTTTTTTTTTTTTTTTGACAGGATCTCATGTAGTCCAGGCTAGCCTCAAACTAATTATGGACTCAAACTGATTCCTTGAGGCTGGCCTTAAACTCCTGATCTTTTTACACCACTTGAAGGTACCAGCACTCTTTCAATGGTATTCTCTAATTAAAAGCAAAGTGTGCCTTTTCTACCATTTTCAGGAATGTGCATCTTAGGAGTGTATTTCATCTGCATGTCAGAGATTGCTTCAAAATAAAAAGTACCATCTTTCCTCAATTACAATTTTATAATACATATTGTCTTGTTCCTACATTCTTTTTCCCATTTCATATTTTTTTTATGAAACAGTACAGAAACTATCATTATTGGTAGTTACTGAATAAGTAAATTATAGGCATGACCAAATAGTCTCATAATATTGAGACATCATTTGATATCATTACTGAAGCAGATGAGTCAGTAGACCATTGTGTGACAAAACTTTTTCTGGGGAGACACAACACACACCAACTTACCCCAACTAGGGGGTCCATGACAGAGCAAAGTATATATACCACCGAAGTTCAACTTGGTGAACCAATGAGTTTTATTTGGGTTACTTAACGAAATATGGGTGAGGGATTACAGAAGCAGAAATGCTTCAAGGACAGCTGAGTCACCAAAGCCCACAGAGCACAGGTGGCAGCGGGGAGCCTGGACTTACAGGCCACAGCCTGTAGGCCGCTCAGTGGGCTGGAGTGTGCTTTCCAAATGAATCAGTTGGTTTAAATCGCTCTCAGGTCACTCAACTGGTTTCTACTTCTTTCAAACAGTTGGTCTGGTCTCAAGAGACTTTTTCTTTGCAGCTTGGCTTGTTTGAGTCTTCTTTGAAGCTTTTATTGCTTATTCTGGCAGAGAGGGGCCTTGTGAATCAAGTCAGTTTCATGGACTTCCTGATGCTATTTTGAGTTGTCTACTTTCCTGCTTAAAGAGCTTCCCTGAAGGATAGACTATTTCATTCTGGGAGGAAACTGTTACACAAGAGGGTTAACTTTGCTGTAACTACATTTAGATATGATTGTGCTTACAGTATATAACTTATATTACTAGGTCATTGTTTCATTCCAATAGGGCGCTAAAATACATAGAATTTACAAATTCTTCTATTCTATAAGAAGTCATGAGACTTTTTTGATAGAATCAGTTTTTGTAGGAGCCTCACCTGGAAAATGAGAGTCGGAGCTAAAGTTGGAAGTGTTGCAGATCATGTATCAACGTCTATGAGAGGAAGCTGCTCACCATGAGTGGAGATGTTGCTTCTACTCATTTCTTTGGCTCCAATCAGCATGAAAGATGAGACAGAGAAGCAAAAAGGTACAGTTGAGCCCCATGGAACGCCAGTGGAATGGATATATAACGAGTAAGCTGGAGTCCTACTCTCCCTGGTTAGAAATTTTGAGTAGGCACAAGAGTATTGTGGTATTGGCAGCCCATGTTCTTGGGTGACTAAGGCCTATGGGCTGGATGAGAAGACCCACAGAGGCTTACAGAGTTAAGCCTCAAGAGCTACGAGCCCAATGTTCCAGGCTTTAGAGTTAGAAACTTTTGATCTTCAGGCTGGAGGAACATTGCTCTTTGTTGCATCTACTGGAAGCCGTAGCCTCTGGCAGCAGCTGTAACCCATGGTTTTCAGTGGCAGCAGCAGCAGAAGGTGTTTGGTAGTGTTGCAACTCAGGATAGACCTTGGGGGATGTTATCTCAGGATCAGTGTCACAGTTTTAAGGTCATGAGTGTCTAAGGCCCTTGGTGATTTTCTGGCACTCACCCAAAGACTAAGGCCTGCAGGGTTTTTTTGTTTGTTTGTTTGTTGTTTTTTTTGGTGCCTTCTCAGAGCCTTCTAACCTTTTGTCAGTTTTGGCTCTCTATTCGCTCTAACCTTCTCTACTTTCACTATCCCTTATTGTCTCTATTGCTTCTGCTCCCCTTTATCTCTGTCCCTGGAACTCTTCCGGCATTCTGTGGCTTCAGCTTTTATCACCTCCACCACTGCTACCTCTTTACTTCCACTTCAGACATCTCTTTGTGTTACCAGCTCAGCCCACACTAATGAAGAAGCTCAAAAGCAGGCAAGAAAAGCCCACTTGGAGAAGCCTGTCTAATGTAACAGTGGAGGTGGCACAAAAGGATGTCCCAGCTGACTTGGAAAGCAAACTGAACAGCCTGATTATATAACCAGAGGGAAAAGTGACAAGTTCTTCACACAAATGAGGAACTGTGTGAGTATCACTCATGACTTTCTGATGGGCCACCAGGGGAGGTGATTCCCAACCCTGGCCTGAGTTTCACTGAGGCGTGAGACGGTCATAAAGTTGGTCCAGCAGAAGCCACAGTCATGGCTGAGATAGGGGTAGTGATAATTCTGGAATTCTGGTTTTGTTAAAAAAACACAGGAATAAGACGGGCATGGTGATGCACACCTGTATTCCCAGCACACACAGAGGCAGAGGCAGGTGGATCTCTGTGAGTTTGAGGCCAGCCTGGTCTACAGAGAGTTCAGGACAACCAAGGCTACGCAGATATACCCTGTCTCAAAAAACTAAAACAAACAAACAAAAAAAAAATTAAAAAATATAACGCAACAACCCCAAACCACCCAGACAAAAAAATAAGCCCACAGGACTATTATAAAAGTATCTGTTTTAATCCCAGGTATGGGGATATGGGACTACTTTAGCAACTGGCTATGTTTTGCCTTGTGCTCTCTAAGAGGTGTTTGGTTTTTGTTTTCTTTAGAGCTGCAGAGAGTTTCTGTGATTGTGAAATGTTTAAAATTCTGGGAATGTTTTGGAGGTGATCTAAATGCTAGAGCCCTGATAGGTGGGGTTGGTTGTCGGTGGTTGTTTAGGGAGGTTGGTTGCGGGTTTTGGTAGTCATGCTCAAATAAGAAACAAAAAGAAAAAAACTAGATTCACAGATCTCTATCTTTCTTTTTCTCCCCTCTATTCTTCTTTCTCTCCTATTTAGTGATAGGGGTTGAAACAGGAGGGGGATAAAGGGTGAGAAAGAGAAGAACCCACAAACTAGCAAAGCCAGCTATAAGCAAAGAAGAAACAAGAAATTAGATTCAGATCTCTTTTTCTCCCTACCTCTATCCATTCTCTGTCTAGTGATAGGGGCAGGAACTGGAGTGTGGGGAGGAGGTCAAGGATGGGAAAAAGAACCCAAGAGGTGCCCAATGTGGGGCTCAAAAGATTAAGAATAAAAATGGAAATTTTGATTTCAAATGCTGTAGAGGACATGGCAGGGCACACAGGAATATTTTCTTTTTCGAGCCCAGCAAAAACTTTATTGTGGCTGTTGTTGTGCTTCGATGGGAAGGTGTTTGGGAAACCCAGGAACCATGCAGCTCTGAGATGAGGTGTCCCAGTGGAAGGGCACCTGAGACACAGGGGCCCAGGAACCACACAGCTCTGAGGGAAGGCCTCAGCAGAGGTGCTGCAGCTCACAGGGGAGGGTAACCCAGCTGAGGTAAGAAGTTCAGCAGCCTCAGCCCCATTCACTTCTTTCTCTCCATTGCTTCTGACTTCTTCCAATGAGTCACACCATAAATAAAGGATTTATTGGAGTGTTCAGCGAGTACCCGATGAATCCAGGTTTGCCTGCCTCTGTTCTTGGGAGAAGTCAGCAGACAACTGAGCAGGCACAGCCTTTATATAGAATTTCTTAGGGGGTGGAGCTTTCTAGGGCAGCGATTTTCAGGGTGAGGATTGGTGGGATTTCAAGTCGTGGGCTTGGTATGTTTTTCTGCTCAGGGATTGGTGGCTCCAGACAGCAACACCTCAGACTACAGAGCAGCTGAGCTAAGCTGAGCTCAGGTCTCCACAGCCCTGGGACCTGAGATCAGATGCGTGGAGAAACCAAGTTGTGGCTGCTGACAGGAAACTCAGGGGGAGGGAGGTGCAGTCCCTTCTCTGTGGTGGCCAGCAGCATAGGCTGAAGATTCAAGCACCCCTCTCCGGACCACAGGGAGGTGTCACCCAAAATGGCTGGGAAAGATGGACGGGGTGCCCAGGGGCAAAACTTGAAGCTGCCTAGCCTGGCTCCTCAGGTGGAGACCTGAACATTTTCCTGCAAAGTATACAAAGTTTACAGAGGGAGTGCAAGGCAGGGAAGGCTTTCCTGGCTGCTTGAGTCAGTATGACTCCCCAACAGCTGCTACTGCTGGGTAGCCCCTGCTTTGTTTCCAGAAGGGGTTTTCTGTTTTTTCTTTTTCTTCTTTGTATATTTTGTTTCAAAAAAGTTTAAAAGACTTGCTGAGCAGCTGGAAAATTGCTGGTGGAAATGGAGGGGCCTAAGGGAGGAAAATGGCTAAAGTAGAGAAGGGTCACACTACTCTCTTTTCTGAAAGGGTTGCAGAGTTTTCAGTGCCACTAGAGAGGTTGGGTGGAGGAGGCAAGGGACACTGGAAAACAGAACAAAAAGGCGCAGCCCCGGTGAATGAGCAAGACAGCAGGAGTTTGTCTCAGGAGGAAGAGGGAAAGAAACTGCACTGGAGGGTGGGGTCCGAGAAAAGCTGAAAAAACAGAGCAATCGAATGAATCAGCCCATTTTTGGAGAAAGGGCTAACAGTAAGCCAGCTGTGCCGCCTGTGCAGCAGGGATGGCCTGCTGCCTGACACAGCACTGCCTCCCCATGCTCTGTGAGACCCTTCTAAGGAACATGTGCCTTGAGACTGCTAGTGTGACGTGGCCTGATCGGTGCGGTCTTCATGCAGATTTGTGTAGAGTCGGAAGTCCCGCTTTGGCTATCTTCTCTTTCTCCTATACGCCATGTTGCCTAGATGTGTGTTGGAACTACCTGCAGTTTCCCTGTGATAAATGTGACTCAGTTGTTAGACACGGGGGCCTTCTGGGAGAAGAAATTAGTCTTGGGAGAAGGCTGGTTCTCTCTAGGTCAGCACCCTTCCACTGGTCTGGGTGGTCATGTGGAAGGGTAACGCTGTGAACACTGTGCAAGCATTCTTCCATTGTGCCTCAGCACCACCTTTTTGATAAGCATCACGGCTGTTTCCCACCTTGGTACTAAGTACCTGAGGTATAGAGAGGCTATGGTGGTCCCAAGGTACACAGAGGCACATATGGGATGTGGACATGGGCGGTCTGACCCCAGTGCTTCCCATATCCTGAGATATCACGTAGGCTTCTTTCAGAGATCATAAATATTTGTTAAAGACAAGCAAGCCATACATATTTGGTTAGTATTTTTGTAGAGCATGTTAGCAACAAATTCTCTCATTTAAGAACTATGACAATAGAGGGTTGGTGAGATGGCCGAGTGGATAAGGACACTTACCATGTACGTCTGGGACCCAAGTTCAATCCCCAGAACCACTAATTCAAAGGACAGAACTGACGCTAAAGTTGCCTCCAACTGCACATGTACATTCACGAGCACACACATACATGCACGCTAAAATGAATGACACCAGGAGTGGCGGTGCATGCACGCAATCCCAGCAGTCACCACGGCGAGGCGGCACTTTGAACTCAGCTACTCTGAGCTATGCGGTGAGCCCAAGCCCTGTGTGTTGGCTCCCAAATCTAACAGTCTGACTTGCCCTCACCTTGGACAGTTGCTGAGGGCTTTGGGCCAGCAGTCTTCCTTTTGAACTTGGCATCCCTCCTTGCCCTTGTTACAAGAAAACAGCTGTTCTGAGCAGCCTCAGAGGAGTTTCTTGCTGCCATCTCTGACTTTCAACGGTTTGATTACAATGTATGTAGGTGTGGCTCTTTTTCACTTAAAGTTCCTTCAGTTTAAAAATGTAAATTTTTTCTATCATATTTGGTTTTGCCAAATTTCCTTCGAGACAAGTTCTTAAGCAGCCCAGGCTGGCCTGGATTTACATACCTGAGTTTAGCCTTCAACCACTGATCTTTCTTTCTTTATTCCCCAAGTGCTGGAATTACAGGTGCAGGCTACCACACCAACCTCATATTGTTTTTTTTTTTTCTTTCAAAAATATTTAAAAAATAACTTACTTGTAATAAGTAATATTTATTTATTTATTGTATGGGCATGTACAGTTCAGAAGACACATGTGCAGTTCAGAAGACAATTTTCAGGAGTCAGATTTCTTTTTCAGTGTGGATTCTGGATATGAAACAAAGGTTTTCAGGCTTGGTGGAAAGCGCCTTTATCTGCTAAGCCATCTCCTTAGCCTACAGTGTTTCTTAGAACATTTTTAAGGTGTTCCTCTCCATCCTCTATGGGTTACTATGTGTCCATACATTTCTCTTTATTCTGTACTACCTTTGTTCCTTGGATTGGATAGTCCTTCTTTTTCTTTTTCTTTTTTTTTTTTTTTTAATTTTTTTGAGACAGGGTTTCTCTGTATAGCCTTAGTTGTCCTGGAACTCACTCGGTAGGCCGGCTGGCCTTGAACTCACAAGAGATCCACCTGCCTCTACTTTCCAGGAGCTGGAATTACAGGCATGTCTCTGCCTCGTTGGTTTATGTGATTACCTAGCAGGTAAATCAGTATTTCTTTAAGTACTTTGGACCAATTAATCCCCTACTCATCACGCATAGAAACAATACCAGGACTTCTGTAGATCCTCTGCAGAAATGCAATCTCCTCATTCACATCTTCTATGTCCCCCAAACACTCAAGTTTGTTTCTGGATTTTCCTTTGTTTTGTCATCATCTGTCTCTAGAGGTAACACAGGCTCAGGCAGCTGCAATGACAACGTTTAACAAACACAATAGACATTGATTTCTCAGGATCCAGACAGGTCACACTGTAGCAGTTTTCGGGAATAAGACATTTCTTTCTCCTGTGGAGGTCATAGGTTCTCACTGCTGTTGTGATCCCAAGGCTGCAGTATGATTTTCTTCATGTTTATACTTGTTAGTTGCTATTACTATGAGGATGTAAGAAATGGAGCCTTATAGTCCCATGCGTAACCCATTAAACGTCTGTTAAAGCCGAGTTTTTTGGATTACTCTCTTGAGGTCAAGTCGATAACCATTTCTGGAGATGCCTTTTCCTCTGTATGTTCACTTAGACAAAGTATTTCTTTTTATAGGAAATCTTTCGAGGAGTTCCAGAATAAGAGATCAGTTCCCATTTTTGTGGCCCAACTGTTTTGTAGGTGAATTATGCCTCCACCTTCTTATCCCTGTTATTACATGTTCACTTCATTTATGTTCACCTTTAATAAAACTGTCCGGAGCTAACTACAATTCTTTATGTGAAAACTCATTAAAATGGGAGTCTTGTATGGCCTGGAACTGTTTACAGATCATTTATTCAGAAAATATGAGAGTTATCTTGCATGCTAAGAATAGCCATCACAAATCAATACTCATACTGTGTCTGCTCTTAGTGGTTTATAGTCCATGCAGAAAATTATAAGCAATGTTCAAATGAAACTTCGTTATGTAAGATGAACAAAAGTAACATGGTGGCAGGGTCTTTATCAAGGAGACTACTTAAGGTCAGACTGCTGGTAAAGACACTGAGGAAAGCAACTTTAAATTTATGTGAAGGGAAGTAGACAAGTTCTCCGTGTTCTGGCCTTATTTAGTCTACTTTTCCTACTCAACCATTCCCTTTCAAAGAGCTGGCTGCTGGCAAAGCTCCAAGTCTGTGAGCTAGGTAGAGAGAAACTAGGATGGGAACAAGAGGACTATCAAGCCACTTGAACAGTGAAAGAATGTGCAAATAGCAAATATACCTGACACAGCGTGTGAACTGTCCAAATTAACTGTTTCCACATTCAACTTGTTCATAGCAAGAGACAAACAAAACATATTACAAGTACACTAACATAAAAGGTTTATTGAATAAATACATGTGCTGTTAATATAAAATTAATTAAGCAGAAAGGACATTCTATGATTTAAAACAAACAAACAACAAAAAACAAAAGCCAGCCTCTATGGTCCGCCTCTACAGTGGGTAATCCAGATGGGACCCGTCATTGCAGGAACCTGTACTCTCTGCATCTGCCTGAGGTTTTTAAGATAATTCGAAAGTCTCTGAGGACTGCCCTCTGCGTAAGGACCATCTATAGAGGAGATGGACAGTGCAGAGTCCACGTGGTGGCAACACAGTTGCAAGGCTGCTTGTGTTTTCATCTGAACCGTGAAAACACTTTGTACTTTAAGGCACAGAAGACACCACTGAATAAGTTAGCAGAGCTGTACTTCAGATCCCTAACTTCCCCTCATTGGTTTGGCTCAAAGTAGAAAACTTAAAGTTCTTTTTCCTAGGTAAGCCATCAAAACTAAAAGTTATCATTCTGAGAACTCGAAGTATCTTCTATCTTCAGGACACTGGAGCATGCTTTGATGGCAACTCAGTTCTGCCCAGGCTGGTCACAGAAGGAAGTACAACCAGGATCACTGGACCTTCTCTCCTTTCCAGTGTGGAGAGAGGTACTGGAGGATTCAGATGGCGCAGGCGGGCACTGCATCTGAATTCATTGGCGCCAGCTTTTGTGACTGTATCATAGGGCATCCCACTGAGGTGTTATACTCATTTATTAGGGGACTGTACCCTTATCCGTACTCAATTTGCCTAATTGCTTAAGAAAAACATCTCATTAAATTAAAAAAAAATGCACTGAACGGATTGAGTATGTGGGTGCAAATCCAAGATGTTTAGGTTGTTGGTGAAAAGTCATTGACATGATACAATTTCAGCAAGAAAATCTCCTTCATAGATTTTAACATAAGCCCTTCAGTGGACCTAATTAAAAAGACACTTAAGAAACAATCTGAAACCCTGGCCAAGCAACTAGTTTTAATAAGATATTATCTGCTTTTCTCCTGCAACTAAAATGCCACCCTTGCATGTTTTATGTGCATGTATGTTCATATGTGTGACATATACATAAGCTTTCTCCCAAACCTGCACACTAGTGGAAAAAGACTTGGAAACAGGATTAAGAGGAAGGCGTCAGCAAACAGGAGATGGAGGCTACACACTCCACCAACTGTACGCGGTTCCTCACACACTGAGGCGCGCTTTCATCTGCTGGACAGGAGGAGAGTGTGACAGGGACTCTGGGTCTCATCATAGGCACTTTGGCATGTTTGGCCACATAGACTTCCCATACGCTGTTTACTTCCAGGAAGCATGTGAAAGGAACTCCTCCAACTTTGATTACAAAGCTGTATTTTCCTGCTGTACGTGTACATAGTTTTAAATGATCTCATAGCTGAGAAGCCCTTTTCATCCTGCAGCTTAAAATGCACACTGAAAAATATCTTTATACATTTGTGCAAATTTTGTTTACGGACATGCATAGCTTATAATACTGTGATTTACAGCCTCACCTCACAAGAGGTTTGGGGACTCTTACACATGTAAAATATGCTCCTCATAATCTAAAAAGAAAAGGATTACAAAATAAAAATTGTATAATGCTAATATTAACATCTGGCATGACACAAAATGAGGGTATCCAGAAAATGGCAAGACTGACAGCTCTGTTTCTGGCCCTGGGCAGGATCTGTCTGTCATGTGGGGTCCCATGTATCAGGGGACGCACAGAAAGCCCTACCCACAGGTGTGTAGGGCTATCCTGTGTGATGGATATAGAACCAGCTTCTCCCACCAAGGGCAAGTGCAGCATAAGTCTTTAGCACAACACCCTTTGTACTCTTCCATCCTATTTCTCCACTACACCCCAACAATAGACCTGTCTTTATACGGTTAGAAACACTGACAAAACAAGCCAGGCTTGCATCACTCTGGACAACACCTTATTCCCCAAGACTGAAGACTAGTTCCTATGCTTTGGGCAAAGTGTAAAGTATGTATCTCTTTTTCCCTAGATAGGGTCTTGCTGTGTAGCACAGGCTGGCCTTTAACTCTTGGTCTTCCTGCCTTGGCCTCTCCTATATCTTGGGATTACAGATGTGAGGTACCACACCTGGCATGTTTATCTCTGTACTATTCCATGAATCTGTTAGAACAAACAATTACAAATAAACAGCACAGTATTTTCCTATGTAATAAATTTCAGATGAGCATACTGCGATTCATGAGCCTTGACAATACTCTTAGTATTGTCCATTACTCAGGTATACAATTTTTAAATAAGCCGTTCACTGATTTCTCACTGTATCTTCCTATTTATAATAATGTTAATAACTTGAACACTTTCTTTTATCATTCATACCAGACATAAATATCCTAATACTTAATAATTTTTTCATTTTTCCCTTAAGAAAGTCATACCACACAATTGATCTATGAGAACTTTTTGCTGAAAACCTGAAAGTGATTACTTGTCAAAAATTTAATGTCTTAGAAGAAAGTGTCTCCTTGGCGCATTCTCTTCTTTGTGCACACCAGCGTGCAGACATTAGGGAACGGAGTCTATTTACATGGTGCCAGGCACCCCCGGGGGCAGGGCAGGACCAAACGAGCAAGTCCAGGCGCCTGTCTTCCAGCCTGTGCGGCTGCCGGCGTCCCACACAGCACGCTGCTGCGCTGCTGCGGCGCAGTGCCTGCCGGAGCACTGGGACAGGGAAATTTAACAACCACATTTGGCCACATTTTCCTATGATGCCTGCAATTTATAAAACTCTGAAGGTGTGTATAACTCGATACCTAATATTATAAAAATAGCATTGGTGCATCTGCGAGAAGGTGTGTTTCATGTTGAGGTGGCGCGATCCACCGGAGAAACAGGCCTACGTCCAGTGCAGCTACCTTATCACCTGCGGCCTTGTTCCATCTTCTGTGAGGTCGTACCTGAGAGGGCACAGAAAAGCACAACAGACGTGGGTCAGGCTTTGGGGTGGTGAACAGGACTGGGTTTCTCTGAGGACTGCCTGCAGCCTGGGATAGGGGCACTCACCACTGGGTCCAGCCCTTGGCGAGCTCTTCAGATGCCAGAGCAACCAGCACCTGTGGGTTAAAAGAAGGAACTTGTGAAAATCGCTGAGTAATTCCACTCACCACTCCTTCTACTTCTCTAATTTCTTATCTTAATTTAACAATATGGAACCCTCTTGTTTTGAGGTTCTCATGTTAGAAGTGTTTTCAACCTTTGCGTGGCTGAGCATATCCAAGAGATTCTTCTTGTATCTGACAGTATTACAATTATTACAAAACACATGCAGAGACTGTTGACTGTAAAAGGCTCATGTTTTAAAAGCTTGGTTTGTCAACTAGCTGGGCATCTTTCTCAAAGAACGCTCTGATGTAATCAGTGGGCTAGTCCAATGGTGGCCTCACTGCCATGATGGCAATGGCAGGGTGGAACCTGCTAAAGGAAGCGGGTCACTAGGGATGTGTTCCGGAAGCTACACTTTCTCTGCTCTCTGGCCACCGGGAGGTGGGCGGCTCGGACATGCTCCCCACCATAATCTTCTGTCTTCCCAACGGCCCAGAAATAAAAGTGCCATGTGCCCCATGCACGGAGACTTCTGAATCAGGAGACAAAACTAAACCTCCTCTCCTTTAAACTGGCGCCCTTAGGCGTTTTTCATGGCCTGGGTGACAGAGATTTTTCACTTCTGCTGCTGACAAAGTGGCACCTACAACTCAAAACCCCTATATAAACCTCTGTATACTGTGAGAGAGTAAATAAACCAAAGTTAGCTGAGATGGAAAAGAAAAAAGAAAATGTGGAGAGAGAAAGCCAACAACATGCTAAAGGAAGCACATGATTAGCTGAGTGGTAGCTGGTGGCCGTTTGAGGATATTTTCCTTCCAGTGCAGTACTGAGCAGTTTTTAAAGTTTTAGAAACAAACAAACAAACAAACACACACCCAACCTGTCTTCAACGGCAAGCTCCTGACGGTAGTATGGGTAATAAGCTGATAGCATGAATGCATGGAAACAGCTATGTCCTGATGACTTAGTCCAATGGAATAAACAAGCATTAGCCAGAGCGAGCTCCCCCTCCCACTTAAGTAAGCCCTGATGCACACTGCACTGCAGGAAGTGTCTACTTTTACAATGTGCGGGACACAGGACTTAAAAACTTACTTTGCCAAGAAGCCCTTTGTCTTTGGACAAGAAGCCACCACTGTTCTTCACTGCCACATCCAGGGTTCTCCTCTGCACCTCGGGCAGTGAGACACTGAAATCGAAGCTGCAGGAAACACGGCTATGTCAGTTCTCTATAGTTAGCATCGTCTGTTAACTAAAACAGCATATTTATTTCTGAGATCATGCCAGATGCTGCTTTTTCTTGTTCCCTTTTTGGTGCTTACCTGGCTGACCTTAGTTTAAGTAAAATCACTTCATGACAACAGGGAGGGAGAGGCACCCTTAAGGAAGAAAAAGAAGTGGGCCAACAGACACAGACGCTATTCAGCTGTTATTACTTTCTGAAAACTACCGGATACTATACTGCCAGACAACTATGAGGTGGGGCAGTGTGCGGCCTGGTGGGCATCTCTGGGGTGCCCACAGGCAACGTGGCCCATCAGACTGAGCATGACCACAGAGGTAGCTTCTATTAAGGTGGCCAGTCATGATTTGCAAAATTTTATCTCCACCAATTTTAGAAACTGCTTTAGAAAAATAGAGCTCTTTTCAAAAATGTGTATTTTATGTTATTAACTTATACTATAAAATAAAAAATTTAAATGTATGCTTAAATTCTGTTCAATTTAAAATTCAGTATCAGTATATATTACCTAGTGCATCAAAATTCTTCAGAATCATCAATAATTTGACCTTTACGGTGGCGGCACACACCTTTAATCCTAGTACTTGGGAGGTAGGGGCATGTAGATCTCTGAGCTCGAGGCCAGCCAGATGTACAGAATGTGTTCCAGGACAGCTAGGACTACACAGAGAAACCCTGTCTTGAAAAACCAAACCAACCAACCAACCGCCAACCAAATTAATTAACTCTGTAGGCCAGCCTGGTCTACAGAGTTCCAGGATGGCCAGAACTATACAGAGAAACCCTGTCTCGAAAAACAAAAAACAAACAACAATAGACCTTTAGTGATCAGTCTCCCTAAACAGCAGTATGCCATGGACAGACCATGGCTAACAGCGCTGCCTGAAGGTCACATGCTGACTTATTTAACAAGAAACATGTGCTGGAATATGCTAGAGAATCCCATTTCTCAACAGTGAACTAGCTCCACAGGCCTTTTCATGCCTGCCCTAACCGATCACTTCATCCAGGTAGCCTCTTAGCTAAACCAAGTGTCCACTTTACCTCTGATCAAACACAGGGTTTAGTGTCTTCTTTGACACGTGGGTTTTCCTTCTTCCTGATCGTCTCTTGTCTGGCAATAAATACATGCGGACATATGGATCAGAGCCATCTTCCGAGAAGGCAATGAGGTTTCTTTTAATACAAACCAGAGAACACTAGACATTAGAATTAAAAAATAAATAAAACTTATACCGTATTCAAATATTTATCAAGTTTTGATTTCACATTATCTGAACCCTAAGGAGTAACACACTTCAAATTTCCCACAGTCTGTTTCTGAATCACCAGCTGCTGGCATCATTTTAAAGCTTCCCTTTTAGCAATTTTGCCAGAGTAACTTTTGCCTTTACAACCTAAGACCAGACTGTGAGTGGACATTCACAGCCCTTGCTCTATGCTTCTAACATACCTTCTCACAGACGTCTATGGCTTTACTCACAGGACACATAAGCAACGGCCCTGTGAGGCAAACCTGGTCCTTCTGTTAATAAGGCCTTGAGTGGCCACACTGGTTCCTTCGGTAGCACCTCCAGTCACAGCTTCTGCAAAGGGCCAACCTCCTCCCGGAACCCTCCCTGAACCTGTCCCCTGCTCTTTCCCTAGCATGACGGTATAAGCCAAGCACATCACCCATACCACAGGCAGGCGGCAGGTTGTCTTTAGAGCCATCGGAGCAGCCTTTGCCGTGCCTACCTGGCATCAGTCACTGTCTCAGCAAGGTCCCCCATCATCCCTCACTGAACTAAACCGTGTACTTTCAGGACCTTGTAGGTGTCAATGCCACCAGTTCCATTTACCCATGGTTTCAAAAGAATTTTTATAAGCTCAAAATATTTATATTTTAACTACTCCTGGCGCAGTGACGGGGATGCGGTGGCAGGCAGCCTCACCTGCAGGAGTGCACGACCACAATGAGCTTGTTCCGCTGCGAGCTGTGCCGGACAGTGAGCTGGATCTGCCCCAGAGGAGACTGTCCCAGGGTCGTCCCACTGTGGAAACAGCGCAATGTCACCACCTCTGCCCCAGGTTCAAAAAAGGCGTGCTGCTCTGTGTGTACATCAAGACAATGTTCACTCACTTACACAGAATGGGACCTAACTGTCCATGATCTGAATCATGACTTGAAACTTCTGAATAGGTACCAAAGTTGAAACTACTTCACTTGAGGGTCAGTGTTCCTTAACTGTTCACAACTGACAGCTTCCCCGTGAGCACTCAGGGTACAAATGAGACTCAGAGCTCTCCCCAGGACAGACATAATCCTGTGGTCAAAGCTCAGCCTGCAGCTAGGCAAATGCTCTAACAGTGCACTCCACCCAAGCCTCAAGCTGCTTCTGTTCCCACAGTGCTGCACATGAGGAGGCATGCAGAGCAAAGGTGAGCGCAGTCAGAGGAGCCTCAGACATGGGCAATGCTGCATCTCCAAGTGCTTTTATAGCCACTGCCTCTCCCTGTATTTCCTTGTAAACTGGACACACCTCTTCACAAAAGATGAATAGTTTTGAAGGTTGATTTTTACAATTACCACAGGAAGTGGTGATGTCTGAAGCATATGGTGACTATTTTTCCTCCTTATCTGAAGAAACCATTAACACCACCTATAAATCAGAATAAATATCCAAAGAAAGCCAGGGGAGATGTGGTAATGAGGGCTGTACTCTGCAATGGAGAGAGGGCAAGCCTCTGCCAAGCCTGTGCAGCTGACACAGTGTGCAGCACATCAGTGTCCACCCTGCAGGACTCTGTCCCTGGCATGAACTGAGTACACGGTGTCTACACAGCTCAAGTCACTACCCTTTCCCACCTGCAAGACCTCTTATTTCACTACTGTTCTTCTAACACATCCAAGCTCCTACAAAACAGCAAGTATCACTGTAAAGTCAAAGACTCAACGAGCAAAGTAACAGCAGAACTCAAATGTCTTCCCACTAAGTTAAGAAACCTATCTCCCTCCTGTGGTGTGCGGGATGAACGCTCTGATAAACAATGATGTGATCACTAGTTACTTTTCAAGTTGCCGTAGCCTTTGCCTCAGCTCCTGGGTAGCAATGGGCAGTGATATGTCTGAGGCAATGCTTGGAGTGGGTTCCTTGGCTGAGATGTGGCTTGGAGAAGCCAAGAGGCTGGAGGAGCTCCTGCCCAGGTCACACTGCCCAAGAGGGCTGGCCTCGGGGGGCTGGGGCCTCTCCTCCATGACACGCTGATCGACTCCCTTGACTGGTGTTGATGGAGCAGTGTTGCTACCGGCGGTGCCTGGTGATGCAGACATCTGAGATTTGACAGGTATTTTCCTCCCTTCTTTGGAGACGGAGGGCCGCTTTACTTGAGCTGAGTGCTGGTAGTCCGGAGGCCTTTCTTGCTTTTCCAGATGGAGCACCTGGAGGGGAAGGGACGACATCTTCATGCACGAGAAGCCTTAGGGTCCATCTGTGCCCAACTTCAACTATGCAGTTACCACACAGTGCACCGTGGAACACGTATGTCAGGGCTGTGCTCAGCAGGACACTCTGCAGTTACTAACCAAAGCTACACCAAACATCTTCATTTCATAGACTCCCCTCAGTCTTCATTGTAAGCAAAAGAGCTCTACAACTGGCAGACAGGCCATTATTTTACCTATGTCTTGATCATGTGAAAGAAGAACATTTCCATAGCACCCTGAGCAGACTAAGTATTTATTTTAATTAAAAAAAAAAGTTCATTCTTAAAGCTAGAATATAGTTCAGTGGTAGAACACCAGTCTAGCATGTGTGAGGCTAGTGCAGAAACAAAAGGCTGGCTCTTTATTATATACTTTATATATAATTATATACTACACACACACACACACACACACACACACACACACACACACACACACACTTTATATATAATTCCGTTTGGTATTATAGGTTTTTTTGTTTGTTTGTTTTGTTTTTCAAGACAGGGTTTCTCTGTGTAGCCTTGACTGTCCTATACTTGATTTGTAGCCCAGGCTGGCCTCAAACTCACAGAGATCTGCCTGCCTCTGTCTCTCCGACTGCTGGGATTACAGGCATGGCACTACCAAGCCTGGCTGAATACTTTTAATTAATGATACACAGACTTTTTTTTCTGGACCCTCCTGGCCAGTCAATCAGTCTGGAAGGCTTGTTCAGAATGGAGTCTAGACTGGACTCCCATAATTTGTTACAGCTTCTGCTCCCCTCCAACTGTCAGCATGCTACCACGTCACCTGACCCAGGCCTGTGTACGGCATACTAGTTGGGGCTGAGGTATAGCTGTGTTCTTCCCTCCCTCTATGGTATCCTGCTAAGAACTATGCAGTACCCGTAGGGCAATCTTCATTTTTAAGGTGCTGTTTGGACCCGAGTTGCTGAGCTGGAACCGCTGGTTTATAGTCATGTTGTCACTCATGAGCAGCTGACTGAGTGGGATCCTCAGGTTCCCCAGAGAACACTGATGCTGCTCATCTTTGACCTGAAAAATGCAGAGCAGAAAACTCTGAGCACCAATGGAAACAAAAAGGAACTAGAAAAAATGTAGCATGGTCCACAGATTGGCTTCAAAAATATATCAGCATAAAACACAACACAACACATTTCATATATTATTTAAGTAGTAAGTCTAAAACTTTTACAGGACCTCTCAGGGAAATAAAGCAGTATTTCTGTCAGAGGTTCCTGTCCTTTCCTTGTCACAAAATCATGATGAGCACAACAAAGGACATCTTGTTTTATAAATCTACTGTGAGAAATTTCAGTTAAGAACAGTCTAGGAGCTCAGCAGTTAAGAGCATTTGTTCTTGCAGAGGACCCACATTTATTCCTAGAAGACACGGTGGCTCCATAACTCCAATTTCTGGGAACCCAAGGACCTCTTCTGACCCATAGGTCCCAGATATTCACTAACTACATAGACATTCATGCAAGCAAAAACACTCATACCCAGAAAATAAATCTTAAAAAAAAAAAAAAGTAACAGTCTACAAAAAAACTAAAGGTCAGAAGAAAATATCTTTTACACTTTGAAATCATATGGTATATACTGATAGTAATGTACAAATTTTCTACTGAAAACACTTATTCATGGAGAAAAGGCATTTTTTAAGTGCCTTAAGGCCTTCTCTGTTTAAAGTCTATACAGTTGCTTTGAAATTTTACAGTATTTCCTTTAAATACATGATATTTGTTTTTCACAAATAATAAGTTTTCAGCACTGCCTCTGTTATAAGAACTACTTCCATCGGTTGTTCAAAATAGTTTGATTAAAGAAAGAACACTGGACAAAATGAACATACTTTTTGAGAGGCATCAATACCGCAGTTCATAAACAAGAAATAGCCGACCCACAGAGAGCAAGAGCTGTTGATAGAAGTGAGTTTATAACTATGTAAACACCTCCTCAAAATGAAAAAAAAAAGCAAGTGATAATGCAAAAATGCATTATAATAATGCATATAAGTGATAATGCAAAAAAGCAAAATGCAAAACAGTTCTGTACAGACTCTTCCAGAAAATACAAGAGGAACAAATGCTCCCTAACTCACTCAGGAGGCTATCATCACCTTGACATCAAAACAGAAAAAGGTATTGAAAAAGAAGCAAGAGTACAAATGAGCAACTTTCATGAGTAACTAAGAAGGAAGAATGTTTTTCTTTTTTCCTATTTACTTACTTTGTATGTGTGTGTACTCGAGTATGTGTATTATATGTGCAGAAAAGCTCAAAGGACAGAAGAGGGAATTGGATCCTCTGGAACTCAAATTACAGGCAGTTGGGAGCTGCCATGCGAGTGGCAGGAACAGAATCCAGGTCTTCTATAAGGCCAAATCTCCAGACCCAAGAAGCAAGGATCTTAACATGCTGAATACATATAAGGAAGATCATGCCTGAGTGGGACTTATCCCCTGTGGTAGTCTGAATAAAAATGGCCCCCACAGGACCACAGGTAGTGGTCCTGTTAGGAGGACGTGTGACTCTCTCTTCCTGCCGCCTGCTGACCTGGATGTAGAACTCTCAGCCCCTCTTCAGCACCACGTCCTCCTGTGTGCCACCACGCTTTTCACCATAATGATAACAGACTAAACCTCTGAGCTCTCAGTCATGTCCAATTAAACGTTTTCTGTTATAAATAAGAGTTTGCTGTGGCCATGGTGTCTCTTCACAGCAATAAAACCCTAACTAAGATATCCCCAAATAAAATACTGTGTTCAAGGTATTCTAGTATTAACTGTGAAAAACAAAATAGAAGTTTGCAGTACTTAACATGTGAAAATCGACAATGTACAGTTGAAAAATGATACTGTCATCTCAACACACGTAGAAAAATGCCTGTAGGGAAAGTCTGCTTCTTGTGACGACAAAGCAAAGTTTGCTTTCAAAGAGAAGGAAGAAAGTATCTCTTGGGAGACCAGATCCATGAACTATTTCTGTATAGTAAAGAAGGGTGAACAGGGAGGCTAGCCAAGAAAAACTGAAAAACAAAAGCATCCGATTGGTATGACATTATTACTAAAGATAACATAACTTCCCCCACATAAAATCCTAAAATAGTTACAGAATATCCAGCGGAACAAGAAAGCAGCCCTGGCATGGTGGCACACACCTATAGTCTCAGCACTAAACTGGCCAAGCAGTAGAATTGTAAATTCAAGACAATGTGATAAAATTGACTGCCCCCTTCCATAAGCAAAGAACAACAAAAAAGAGTAAGCTATTTTTAGTGGGGTTCTATGAGATTATGTCACTATAAAGACTCACTCCGTATTCTCATTCCCCCACACCCCATTTTTGAGGTGCTCAACTGGACCAGAACTTGCTGAGTAGACTAGGCTAGCAGCCTAGGACCCAAGGACCTAGCCCTCTCCATAACTTTAGGGCTGGAACTGTAAGTTGGTGCCGCCAAGCCTGGCTTTCCACACAGGTTCTGGGGGTCAGAGTCAGCTCTCAAGCTTGCACAGCAGGCACTGCATTGCTGGCTCCATTTCCTTAGTCTCCTGCTGGTTTCTGGGCTGTTTGTTTTGTTTTGAGGTGGGGTCTTGTTACTCGGCAACCCAAGCTATTCTTGAATGTATGATCCTCCTGCCCTGCCTTCCTAAATGCTGGGATCACAGGAATCCACTACAATTGCTGGATATGTTTATGTATATTAGTAAAAAAAAAGGCCCAAAATACAAGATTAGGAACCATTTAGTGACTGGGAAACACTGGTATAGCTCTTGCCTGGAATGAACGAGCTCCTATCTTCAATTCACGTAGGGAAATAAAGTAAGATCATTCACAATATAATGAAAAAGTATGAAATGATTAAGAATAAGTCTGACATAGGTGCCAGATCTACACTGAACATGGAACGCTATAAAGCAGTGCTGAGAGAAATAAAAGACTACTACATCAAATAAAATAATGTAATGTCTCTATGCATTGGAATGTTTCCTGTTGTGGACATGTCAATTCTACCCACTGGTTCTACAACTCCAGGATGGAGTCCTTATCAAAAGTATAGGTTCTCTGCATAAATCTACAACTGATACTAGAATTCATATGGAACGTATACTTAGTCAAAACACCCATGGGAAGTAAGTCTGAAGGCTTACACCAGCTAGTTTTATGATATTCAACCACAGTAGCAAAGACAGCAGTGTTGGTATACTAGTAGCACAGAACCTAGGGTACAGTCACTCCCGCATGGGGCACACCGGTCCTGACATTCCACAAAGTCACTAACTTCAAAGCAGAGTAAAGAATAATTCTCAACAATGTGCTGACAATTATGAAAAAAGAATCACGACCCTTTCCTGATAGTAACTGAAGATTAACTTGATACAGACCTAAACATCAGATGGCTGCACTGGCCAGTCTGTATCACCTTGATATACAGACTAGAGTCATCTGAAAGGAGGGGACCTTACCTGAGAAAATGTCCCCCATAGGAACTAACTGTAAGGAAATTACTTAGTGATGATCAGGGCGGGCTCAGCCCACTGTGGTGGGCCCATCCCTGGATGGTGGTCCTGGGTTCTAAGAAAGCAGGCTGAGCAAGCCATGGGGAGCAAGCCAGTAAGCAGCACCTTCCATGGCTTCTGCATCAGCTCCTGCCTCCAGGATCCTGCCCTGTCCTGACTTCCTTCAATAATGAACAGGAACATGGAAGTGTAAGACAAAAAAACCCTTTCCTCCCCAACTTGTTTTTTGGTCCTGGTGTTTAGCTGTAGCAATAAAAACCCCACTAAGACAGTGGGTTTGGAAACACTGTGAGTCACGGGGAATCCAGAGGATTTCCCTATGCTGACTGTAGGCAAGGGTTGCAGGGTACTGTGTACTCAATTAAAAACTGTGAATGTGTGTAATTTATATCAACCACATTTCAAAATATAGCCACAAAATGCAATAAAATACCTCAACTTCAAGGTCCTGGCGCTTGGGGTTATGAATGAAGAAAGTGAAGTTTTCCTCCCACACAGGTTCACTAGTTTTGTACCGGATCTGTAACAGAAAGTCCAATATTAATTCTCCAGTACTGCCTACAGAGGAGCACCACTGATTCAAGGCTTACTCACATAATATGCACAAGCACAGAGTGGTTAAACCTAAAGACATATACATCTACTGAGTGACCTATGATTATCTTAGGAAGCACAGAAATACTCAAAAGGTGAAGCTTAAGCTTTGTGAGGTGCATTAGGAAAGCAGTTGGCACAAAATCCATGCCTGCTTGCCAAGAGACCAAAGACCTCCTCTCCTCTACTGTCTTCAGTCCTCATTTAACAGTGGCTTACAACTGTGAGCAATTTCTAAATTCCCACCCCCATCAGAAAAGAGGAACACACAACAATACCTCCTTTGAAGTACAATGTGTTAACTTTAAAACTGAATAATTATTAAGTACTTAAAAGCTTTGGAAGTCATTCCATATCTCTCCCCAGGAAATCAAACAAAAGCATATCTTTATGGTGTTGTCTGTGTTATTTAAAAATGTTAAATATATCTGTACTTGTGAAATGACTGTTTTATATGGAAGCATGTGTACATATCACACACCTGGATACCACCTGCTGGCGATGGTGACAAACGGTGCTACATGGAGAAAATCTCAGAGAGCCATCGAACTCTTACCTTACTCTCTTGAGCCTTGTGACCGACTGACATCTGGACAAGAGGATTTGGGTTGCTGTTTATTTTCTTCCCTGACTATCCAAAAACAAAACCAGATAAAATAAGTAAACACACTTTGAAATGGGTTCCACTAAAAATGAAGCTATGGTTGCTATCAGGAGTCATTTCTATTTACCTCTGATACGTGAGACACAGGAAACATAAAAACAGTAGAAAACAACTGTAAGCCAATTCTGGGCCATCATCATTCATCACGACATAAACTGAGAAGACTTCTAGTCACATACTTTTTTTTTTTTTGAGTGACAGGGTCTGACAACACTACTTGGCTAGTGTGGAACTCCGTGGCACCAGTGATTCTCCCACATAAGCCTCCAAAGTGGTGGTGACTACAGGGACAAGCTCGTGTCAGGCTACATACACGTTTGAAATGTCAAATGTTTTACTTTAAGCTACTTTGAGAAGGGCAATCTTTTCAAAGTTTAAAACTTTAATATTAACTACAGTTCTCAAAACTGACTTATAAGGATATCAAAAAAGTAACTGCAATGAATAGAAATAAATACAAAAGAATACAAATCAAAAGAATGTCACCATTCAGAATGTCAACCCAGCTGCAGTAAAAACGATCACAATTTCAGGTGTACAGCTTTACCCTGAACGTACCCCACCCTGTTTAAGTAAACAGTTATCAGACAGTGGGTATTGCTTACCGGCTGCTAAGTAATTATCACCAGAAGAATAAATGTCAGTTTAGAATTGCATGGAATTAAGCAAATATAAATATGATTTAAAAATTCATAAACAAGAAAAACATGACAAGAAGCATACTTTGGCAGACAGCTGATAGAAGAAAACATAGTAACACACAACAGATACGTGACATGAGGTTTATTTGTAACTTAGCCCCACAAAGATGCAGTTAAATGTGTTAATGTAAATTAGAATGTTACAAAAAAGTATTTTAGTTAAATAATTTTAGAGTCAGTCCTCAACACTGCAGCAATGAAAGAGATAGGTGTCCAAATCATTTGATTATTCGAAAAAAATATGACTAACCCAAACCTACTGTGATAATCTATTTTCTGGTTCATCTTTTTGATGTGAATGAATTCTGTAAAATGAAATAAATACCATTAAAAATAACAAAGCCAATTAATATTTTGTAAACTCATTTATTTCTTTTTTCTGTAATATTAGGATTCCAAATCTGAGGTGAGCATACGTCCTCTGGGAATAAGGATGCAGCCTCCACTTCTCTCTCCTGGCTAGCTAGGAGACTCTGACCTTAAGGGAGGGCATGCACAACTATTCTTAGATATGAGGTTCAAGCTACTAAGGAGAACTTGAACAGCTGCAGGGCATAAAATCACACTGATTTCAGACACATCTCCCTGGTATCTTTTTTGTTTGTTTTTTATTTTATTTTATTTTATTTTATTTTATTTTATTTTATTTATTTTTTGAGACAGGATTTCTCTGAGTAGCCCTGGCTGTCCTGAAATTTACTTTATAGACCAGGCTAGCCTTGAACTCAGAGATCTGCCTGCCTCTGCTTCCCAAGCGCTGAGATTAAAGGGGTATGCCACCACGCCTGGCCTCTACCTTGGGTCTTGGATACATGAGTTTATTTCTAACTGATATTAAGGCTATTCCTGTGAAAATGGGACCATTCAGTTTTAAGGATTTAATTATATGGTGCCATTCCTTCCAATATTAAAAAAAAAATAGAATGAAGTTTATAATTGACAACACTAAAAACCTGCTTCTTAACAATTTGCAGGTGTCACTGCCTTAATTGATTTATTGCACATATATGTATGTATGTGAATGGCACACTGTTGAATTTAATGAAATATAGAAATGATCCCTGAATATATAATCTTACGCTGTTGAATTTAAATTTCATTTCCTTAATTCTTGACTACTGAGACCTAGGTTTCATCAGTCTGAGCCTCAGGTTCCAAGTCTACAAAAGAGGCACAATACCATTTTTAGAACTTGTTAGGATTAAGTGATCTGATGTTTACCAAATAGGTATAGCACATCTATTTATATAGCTATTAAGTATTTATGTATAATATTTTAATTTACTTACTAATCCAATAGAGAAGGTACTCTTTCCACCCCATAAGTAGGACAGATTAAATATCATCTTTGCATCACAATGCTGCTACATGACTCCAGAGCCTTCCATCCTGACCTCTGTGCTCTGCTGGCCAACAAGACAGCAAACGAATGGTGGGCAGAGTGTGGCAAAGGTCCTTTTCCTACATCGCGTTAGGTCCCAACTATGCTGGGAGGCATAGTTGTGTCAACCACGTGTGCCAGCACTCTCTGGTATGATGCTCTCTATACCTACACTGTTATCTCCTTACTACATGGCAGAGTGAGGCCTGCACACATCGTCTTAGACAAGTAATGACAACCTCCTTCATTTTAGAAAGTTAACTTACTTTGCTAGATGAAATGGATTAAAGTATTCCCATTAGTTAGAATATCTAGAATATTCTTAAGGCAATTCTATTTAAAATGCCCTGCCTCTCACTTAATTAAGATTAATTAAGAAATATCAACAATTTAGCCAGAGAACACAAGCTATCATCTTGGATAAGAAGTGGAGCTTAGTTTTCAATATACCTCATTTGATAAAATTTGAACCTTCTGGAAAGATCTATCACCCAAGCACCAAAGCCACAAGGTTGATTCAGTGAGGCCCTCCTCAACATATTGGAAGAGGCAATTCCTTAAGTATGCACTCAACAGTTTGCAAGATGCATTTTGAAATCACAAGATAAAAATCTGGTCAAGATTTTAAATAGAACTTTTAAGTTGCTAATCACAAATTCAAATTCAAAGAAAACACAGTATTTCACTGGCTTTGAGAGACAGAATAAAATCTAAATTTTCATATTGGAATTTTTAAATTTAACTGTGGTTGATATAATGTCTTCTAAATACAGATTCTGGGAAAACGAAAGTAGGATTTCTTCTGCTGTCCGATCATCACCTAGGACGGGAGGGAACTGCCCACACACTTAGGAAAGCCGAAGTAGCATCTTTCAATATGTCGTGATTAGCAGCCATAAGGGACCCTCCGTTTACCTTTAAAGCTCTCTGAACTGTAGACTTCTTCAAGACACCGGGGTTAAAGTCTAATGGGTTACTCTTTCAGGTCAGAAGAAAATGAATACACCAAGGGTTAATACAACATGCAATGAGGAGTTTATGTATGGTTAATGACACAGAAATTCATGAGAATAAACAAATACTTAAACCAGACCAAAATCATATAAACTGACAGATTTGCCTTTGTGCTCAAGAACCATGGTGACTGCCAATCTAAAACATCACGACACACTTCCTCATTCTTGGTAAGCCTTCACTTCCTCACCTCTGACTTTCCCTGTCAGTAGGAATCAAGAGTGTGACTTGAGGAAAGGCTCTGCTTACTCTCCTTTCCCTGAGACCCTAATGTCACCAACAATTAGAGGTTTAATATGAAGCACAGCAGAGGCCATGCTCTCCACACTGCTGGAACGGGTCCTGCTTATGGCAGCTGTCACCACTGCCTATGCCGCCGAGACCTGCTTTCTCGGTACAGCATCATCCAGTGATGGAGCCCATCTCTCTGGTGAACGCTTTGTCCTTCTCAGGTATGGAAGCACAGGCCAACAAGATCTTCTCAAGAGTTTCTCATGGACTCAAATACATTGTACTATTCTAGGGTATATCTCTCTCTCTCTCACTGAATATTTTAAGTTTGCTCTTTCTAAAATAAAAAAAAAAATTGCTTTGGAAGCTTACAGGATTAACATTTGAGGTTAAATGTTTTTGGTTTTTGTTGTTGTAATAATTTAAAATGATGTGTTGGATTTGATTCTTTTTTTGTGTGTTTGTTTTTTTCAAGACAGGGTTTCATTGTGTAGCCTTGGCTGCCCAGATTCACTCTGTAGAACTGGCCTTGAACTCATAGAGATCAGCTCGCGTCTGCCTCCCTGAGTGCTCGAATTGCAAGCATGTGACACCAACCCTAGCTAGATTTAATTCTTACTTTTTTACTTTTTGTCTTAGTGTTTTATAAGTCAGAAGATGTACGAAAGAAAGAAGATAGTAGCTTCCCAGGGTCCTATGGTTGGTGGCAGGTGAGAAGGTAAGCGCCAGGCTGGGCTCCTGCCATACTATGTGGGTCTAAATCTAGACTATTCTAACAGGAAGAGCTACAGGGCTCCCTGAAGACTCAGAACCTACTGTCTCTATTTCTGGATGAAGTCTAGACCAGATATTCCCTAAAAGTTCCAATAGTGCATTTTTCTCCCCAGAGACAGCCTGACTGCTCCTGATATTACAAGGGCCTTTCCTGAAGTACACACTAGATAGAAACAGCTGAACAAAATGTATTTGTTATCTCAGCATGCATCAGTTATCAAGAAACAAAGAGAACAGTGGTACTGTGAATCATGAAAGCAAAGACAGCGGTGAGGTCACAGAAAACTGCATAGCATGAGGGTGGGAAGACTAGGTACTGAAATAGCTGGGGCAGATGTGTAGGTACAAGGTTCAGAAGTCAGGCACTGTGTACCATGGGGGTTGTCATGGTGTACTCCTGGGCCTCTTGATCACTGGAGACAGCAGCCTCCCCCCCCCCCCCATCAAGAACCATGCCCTAAGAATACAGGTCACTTGAGAATGGTTGTCTAGCATGTGGGGAGCCTTGCATTCAGACCCCAGCACCTCATAAACTTGGAACTGTGGTCTATCCTATGATCCCTGCACTTGCAAGTAGAAGAAGGATGAGCGTAAGTTCAGTGGTTTTTCTCAGCTACAGAAAGTGTTTCAGGACAGCCTGGGATATAAGAGACCCTGCCTCAAACAAACAAAATCTATCTTTGCCTCTAAGAGTCTACTCAGTGGTAGCTGTTATACTGTCATGTTTTTATATGTAAGGTAGGCACCATGTGAACACCACCCATCTCAGACCATCTTCAGTTACAGAATTAAGACAGCATGAGCAGTGAATATTCTACAGTGATGAGATCTCAGAGCTCTACTCTTAGTCACTATGCCCTTTGCACTGTCTTTTATTTTCTAACCTGTGAACTATCTACGACTGCTAGGGATAATGAGGGGCCTGTCCCAGGTAGGTTCCTGACAGCCCCTGTGGCTACTGCAAAGTGCTCAACACACACAAGTTACAAAGTAAGCCTAATACTCTAATGTCGGCTGCTACAGTTAGAGAACACATTCAAGCTGAAACTGAAGAAGGGAAAAATTGAGCCTGCTTTAAAAAGAAGTTATTTCCAATAGAGAGGAAAAAATGGAGTTGAAACTGGGGGAAATAGGTGGGAATAGCTGAACAGGTGGAAAGTAAAAAAGCTAGGGACTAGAACCATTTATAAAAATGCTTTTCATGTAGGCAAAGACTGAGAAAGCTGATCTGACATTACACTGGAAGCCAGTGAGTAAACAGTAAATGTCTGTACACTACCCCACAGAATATTTTATGTGGTGTGCAGACCTTCATCATAAAGCTCAGCATCACTTTGACAATGAAGAGAATGAAATCTGAGAGCTGACCATTGATGTCAGAACTACAAAGCAACTAAAAAAATACAACTCAAAAATAGTTTCTTTGTGCCAACCAAAAAACAAACAAACAAACAAACAAAAAACAAGAAAAAGAAAAAGGAAAGAAAAAAAAAGCAGTTGTAGATTAGGAAGGGACAGACTGACACAATTACACAGAAGATTGGCCTTATTGTTTATATGACTTTTTGATGACATTTTCCTTAAGGAACAGAAGCATAAAGCATTTTCTAAATAGTGATGGCATCTACTAGCATTATCATTCTAAGGGCCTTCCTTCTGACTTTTTTGGTTTTGAGACAGTGTCACAATAACGAAAGAGGAAAGGTTCCTACCCAAACTGCCAGTTATCAGAGGACAACCCTCTATGCCAGCTACCTTTTGACTTTTAAAAAGGCCTGAAGCAGTTATGAGTACAGAGGCAGAGACATCAATATGCTGCTTATTACTAGTGTGACCTGTCCTTCAGGGTACTGTTTTTCCTTGTCTATAAAATAGTGCTAAATACGTGTTTTTAAAGTACGATACCCCACAGTCCTTCCTTGAGAGGGCTTAAGAAATCTAACTAGTTACAGCACAAATCTGAAGTGTGATCCTACACACTAATTAGCAGACTAGTAGGTCTTGATGTAGTTTTCTATGACCCCAGAGGAAATGAACCCAGCAGCTCCCAGAGTACCCTGAACAGCACCAGGCAATGGGATCAGAGAGAATGCAATCAGAACAAGATGTTCAATTATTTACTTCAGAGAACTCTAAAGGAGTTCCTAGAAAGAAATAAATCATGGACCGGCTGCAGCTTTCTTCTTCCCCAGAGGCTCTGGCTGGGCCATGTGGCAGAAGCAGGCTCTCACAGAGATGGGCAGACTCCTGGCTTCAAGTGACCAGGACTGGTGACAGAGAGGACAGGGTGGTGTGGACTGGAAGGCGGCCCCAGTTCTAATGCTGCTATCCTTCATGAGGAGGAAAAGTAGATTTAGGTAGTTCGATGGAATTTAAGTTTTAGCTTTATGGCTCTGTCCTTCCCTCAGAGGACTAATTATGACTCCATGGACCAGCAGCAGTAGAGTTAGTTAGGTTAGTTCATCTCACGTCAGATGTACTCCCAACATCACAGCAGAGTCACATTTGACAAAACAGCAGAAAATAGGCTTTGGTAACTGAAGTCATGCAAGAAAATGAAAGTAGCATGCACATCATTCCCATGAGCAGACTGCACAGAAGCTCCAGGCCACACTCGGGCAGTCTTCACTGAACACAGAAGAAGGTGCTTGGAGGACTCACAAATAGTGCTCTATAGACTGAGGTAGTATTCTCACAAAACACTAGTCCCGACGCTCGCCTCTCTTTTAAGTAGCCACACCCAAAGTTTCCCTCGTAGATACTCTTAGGAAAGTGGAGACAGGAAGAGAAAGCAAAGAATGGTGGATTGTGGTCAGTGGGCACACGCCAGAAGCACAAACAAACAGGGTGCAGAGAGAGTCAAAGGATCCCAGGACACATAGGGACTGGCCAACAAAGCCTCCCCACTAAAACCGACAAACAGCAGGTATGGCTCTGTGGACCCTTTGCCTCAGGTGAGCCACGCCACACCGTGAGCCAAGTCCCCTTGGAATAGAAGAGCAGTGCATCCCCTGCCTCTAGAGCTTATGTGATAGTATTTGAATTCCAAATTACTGAGAAAAAACACACAGCTTTACAGAAAAGCCATCACTACTTTCTATATCTTAAACTATGCAGCAAATTAATTTCTTTAAAAAAATTTTTGACATTTATTTATTTGGAGTGGGGGAGGGAGAAGGGTTGTCACAGCATCTATATGTGGGTCAGAGGATAACCTGAAGAATCAATGCTATTCGTCCATCATGTGTGTTCTGGTAATCGAATACAAGTGGCCAGGTCTGGCAGCAAGTGCCTTTGACACACAGCCATCCTACCGGCCTGACAAATAAACTCTATCAGGCATTATAAAACACTGAAACATTTTATAACAAACAAAAGCATAAAGCTTACTGTGTGAGTAATTCTATAAAAGGCTAAATAGTAATGAAGCCGATATTCCCAAATTGGAATAAAATCAGGTACAGTCACATACTTCAAGTGACAAGACCGGCTGAAGAATTAAACTAAGAAAAAAAAGGTAAGAATTTAAATAGCTAAAACTTCGATGAGAAAACTCCATTGACAGAAAGGGTTACGGTATTGGCAAAGAGAGAACTATATTCCTATACAAAACACTCGATCATATTTCAGTTTTTATGCTGAAATAAAATGTATTAATGCAAAGAATATTTCATTTTTTTTGTTTGTAAAGCTCAAATAAATACATAATTTTCAAAAGCCGTAAGATACTAAATGATGCAATTTCATGAAAGTCTAAGAAAGACTGTCAGAAAAAGTAAGTAAAGTGCTTCTTTGCTCTTGTTTGGAGTCTGTTCACAAATGCAATTATGTGACTGACACTACAATGGAAGAATTAATTATTCAATGGACAATTTTGGTGGGCATAGCCCTTGTAACTGATGACAACGTTCTTTCTTTCAACACAACTGGCTGTTGACACAGTGACACACCCGGAAAGTTACCCAACAATGGAACATTAATAATGAGGACACATTACTTTAGCTGGTGGCTTTACGGCAGGACAGTGAAAGATCCACTATCCCTAACATGATCGGATTACTTTGTAGTTTCTCCTAAAACCAAGACAATCTGATGTAAACAAATAAACAAGCTTGTAAGCTAACCACCACCATTTGGCACTGCTGTGTCTCTGTCCAGCTGGAAGCACCCAGGTACCTGAAGTCAGCACACCTACCTGGTAGAACAATCATGCTCATCTTAAACCTGGGATGGTCACAGCTCTGCAGCTCACTAACCGCTGTGCTAGAGCTAAGACACCGTTAGGGTCTGTGATTACAGCTCCTCCTAACTGAAGGAGAGCATTTGTTTGTCATTTTAAGAGACAATTTTCATCTTGACACAACTAGGCTGTAATAATTAGATATAAATACACACGGGCAAACGCTACCCTATGCCCCTCTGTTGCTACTACACAAGATTAGCTAATATGCTGTGGCTGAACAAAGTAGCATTTTCCACATAGGGACGCACGCACAGGAGCTAGCTCTGTATTACCTACCGGAAGGTTCCTTGCAGAATCCAAGTACAAGATCAGCAGCGCAGAGGAGAGACCGTCATTGGCTTGGTCCTTGTCAGCCCTGACGTCTGCCAGCACCTACATGGTGAGAATGAAGTCTCCATGAGTGTGTGTCTACACGAGTGCACACTACTTCTATTTAACTGTGCTGGAGAAGATAAAAGTAAAAGACAATATAATACACATCGCAGAATGAGAATTAAGCCTGTCTTCCAAATAACAAGGCAACAAAATTCCACACATACCAAGTGAAATGAAGAACTACGTTGACATGTAGTTCTCACAATCCCCGCGCTACCACAGCAAGAAATTTAAAGGACTCAGAACAGGAACAATGGCCTACAAGTTGTATTCTCTATACTTTGATGCTTGTTTGCCACTGTGGTGACTTATGGCAGAATAATCAAAATTATTGGTATGATTTTTTTTTTTTAAACAGTAACAGCACAATCAAAGAGACTGGTCCTTTAGTCGGGAGCAGGTGTCACGGTAGAAGACACTGCACAGCACCTTGTCGAGGTTGGCCGCATCTGGCAACAGGGTGAGCCACTCCAGCTTCAAATGCAGCTTTCCTTTGGGAACTTCATCCAGAGTGAACCACTGAAGAGAAAGTGTCTAAGTTCAGCAAAAGTGTTCCTGAAGAATACATTCTAATCACACCTCCTCTAAAAACGCTGCAAGTTGCTCACTGCCATGTGGCACCAACAGCTCTTAATTGGTACTAAAGGAGTGCACTTGTCATTTACGCCTCATGCTCCAAGGGCCACGGCCGGCAGACAGCAGGCTCGAAGCCCCACCTGCTCTGGAAGCCCTAACGATGCAGTGAGTACACCATCACTCACAGGGCCAAGCGCTCCAGCACTGTCAGCACTAACGAGGCATGTAGACACACTCACACGGAGCTCGGAGACCAACACTAACCTCCAAATACTGAAGAGCAGGATCAAACAAGTTAAGATACTTGTTTTTATTCATTGCTACACAAAAGTTAATAAAACAGTGCATAGTTGTTTCAGATTTAAAGTCATAAGATAAAGACCACCAAACAATGTTAAAAAGGGAATGCCACAGGCAGGGTCTGCCTATTTTGTCCCTGCTGTGCTCAGTGACTGGAACCTAACAGATGTATAAGGAACACTGTGAAATGGATGGACACACCTCTAGGGAAAAAAAAAAGGTGCTGCTATGAGCAAAGCAAGGTCTCGACACTGATTTGCTTGATTGGGCAGCACTTGCCCAAGTGTCACCCATCTTTTGTCTTCAGAAGCTGCTGTACAGTTCTCCTTTATGTATTTTTTTATTTTATGGCATATGGACCGTTCTCCCTATCTGAAGTAGTATCTTTTTGCTGTAAGTTACTGGTATATTTACAGGTATCTTCTGCATTCTGACAGCACTGTGCGTCCCTGCTCTTCACTAAACTACAGTGAAAACTTCTCGCACATCACTGCCCTAAAGCCTCCAAGGCCTCACAGTCTGTCCACAGTAAGATGAGTTTTACATGTGTGCTCACCCACACTTTCTCAGAGTTTTACACATGCTAGGCAAGCACACTGAACTATAGCTTACACTGTAGCCTTACATTTCAAATGTATTGTGTGAAGCAAATACAGTTCCTAAAGCAATAGCTAGGATTCTCACACTGGGTAGGTGGGCAAAAGCAGTGGGCCACAGTGACTCTGGCACACAGGAGGTACTTACAGTGTACATTAAGTCAGAGAAAACTTACTTCATCTAAAAGACGCTCCTTCTCAACTTCAATAAGATCAATCATAAGACTATTAAGAATAAAAAAAAAATCATTTTAGAACACAGAAACACTTCTTGCACCTGAACAAGTTGACCACTCTCTATGAATTTTTATTTCTGCATGGGCTTACTCTAGGAATGAAAAAATATACTATACAATTTACCAGGAAATAGATTGTTTTCCTCAAGGCTTCCTACAACTTATGCCCAAGAAAATCAAAAGAGTGAGAAAGAACAGGGTTCAATTTTTGTGGTCAAATTATTGACCACACACTCTAGGCCAGAACTGACTGCTCCTGTGTGCATGTATGTGGAGACCTGGGCTTAACCTAACCTCAGGAGTCTTTCTCAATAACTCGTAACCTTATTCATTAAGACAGGGTCTCCCAATTGAACCCAGAGCCTGCTATGGCTAGTCTAGTTAGTTCCTTGCATGTATTCCAAGTGCTAGACTTAAATGTAGCTGCCATGCTCTTCTGACATTTCTGTGGGTTCTGGGTCTGAACTCTGATCCTCATGCTTACATTCAAGTACCTTATGCTCTGATCTCCCCAGGGCCAGCTGATTTTTTTATGCTTTGAGATAGAGTGTGTAGACCAGGCTAGTCTTGAATTCACAGAGACCTGACTGCCTCTGCTTCCCAAGTACTGGGATTAAAGACGTGCGGCACCATGCCTGGCTAGCTGATGGGTTTTCACATGTCATCACTGTGGATAAAGTTATTTGCATAATGGATTATAGTAAATACTGTATCAAGTCCTTTAGCCTACCCTAATTCAGGCATGGCACCACCTCATAGGAGCCGGGAATGATAATTAAGGGTTAGTCCAGTTGTATTTCTCCCTTACCATCTAGGTTTCAGTGTGAATCAGTCCTGTCTCAGCCCTAGCCAATGATAACATGCTCCTGCTGCTCTACTGAGCTCCCATTTACACACTCACATAGCTATTTGATCTGACCATGCTCTTGCTCCCACTAAGCTGTGCATGTAATCAGATTCTGAAGTCAGAGCACAACACATGGTCTCAGAGATTCTGCAGTCAGAGCAGAACACCTAGGCCATACTTGATGAGGCATAAAGCTCTGCAATGTAGCCTAATCTTCCACTATCCTCCACAATAAACTCATGTAGGTGTCCTTAACTAGACAGATGTGAATGGTCATGTTCACTCACGTGTGCAGACGCAAATGCAGGTGTGGAGGCTAAAGGACAACCTCCTTGATTTTTCTTACGGTTCAGTCCTTGATTTTCTAATGTGCCCAGGACCACTTGTCTCAGTTTCCTAGTGCTGGGGTGACAAGCATGTGTCACCACACTCAGCTTTTCCTTAATTTTTATTTCTGCTTCTTGTGCTTTCAGTGTTGCCACTCTAATCACTGAGCCAGAGGTTCTCACCCTTCCTAACGCTTCAACCCTTTAACACAGCTCCTCATCTGTACTGACCCCAACCATAAAATTATTTTGTTGCTACTTCATAACTGTAATTTGCTACTGGTATGAATCATAACATAATTATTTTTGAAGACAGAGGTTTACCAAGAGATCTACGACCCACAGGTTGAGAGCCATTCCGCTAAACTATCTTCTCAGCCCCAGAAAGGTATTTTTTAATATTTATTTTTACTATCTTAATGTGTGTGTGTAGGTGCCCACAAAGGCTAGACGAGGCTACCAAAGCCCTTGGAGCTGGAGTTCCAGGCATCTGTGAGCTATCTGACATGGGTGCTACGAATTGACCTTGGGAAGAGCAGTAAGCATTCTTAGCCATTGTGCCATCTCTCAGCCTCAGAAAGGTATTTTTAAAATTGCATTTCCCCAGTTATATCAGTTCTTCAACTGGAGTAAACAAATAGTATTTGCAGTCCCAATGTGTGGGTACAATGTAAGTAACTGCACCCTAGGAACTGAGATGCCTGAAGTTTAACCCAGACTTACAACCTAGAAGGAGGTAGTTACCGACTTCCCTGCATATGGGGGGTGGGGTCTGTAGTAGTGGGCTCTCCCGCTGCTTGCACAGTCAGACTCACTGACGGAAGCAATGCTAGTACCAGTGACTACTGTGATGGATAACAGAGTCGTTTTAGAAGTAAAAATGCTTTAAAAATATGTGGTAAAATAACTGCATATGTAATAGCCACTTAAAGTGCATGTCTGTAAACAAATGGCCTTGAAAGCCTGCATCACTGGGAGTGGCTAGAAGGGTGTTCCCAAGATCTTTCCTCACCTTCCTAAGAAGTCATCCTTGTCTGGGTCTTCATCAAAGAGTTCAATCTCCAGTTCTTGTCCAGGGTGTTCATAGACTAAAGCCTGAGAATTAACAGTTAGTAGTTACTGTAGTTTCACTGCCATAGACAATGACTAAGTATGATGATTATAACAAGCATCACCATGTGCTTTTCTTGCAGTAAGCAGTTTTAAAAGTATACTTTCTCACTGTCAGACCACACATACTTCTTGATGACTGGGCCATTCAAAAATATTTGTCCACAGAGCAAGTTTCCTCGGCCTGTTTCTGGTTCTCTGAATTCCTTATCAGTGGTTCAAATACAAGGAACCAAATTGGCAGTGTGAGGTCTCTCAGACGTAGGCCTGTCTAAGGTCTAGGTGAAGTGAAGATGCAGGAAATAGCCCTAAACTCTGAACTAGCTCTGTTCAGAAGCTAACCTTGAAAAGCCACTAACCACTTAGCCTCTCGGAGAACAAGGAACTGACAAGTGACAGAGGACAGAGGGTGACAAGAGGCATACAGCACTATTCTCAAGAATAGCTCTGTCCTTTGGAAACCTCCACCTTAGGCTCAGCGATTCAGAACTACATAGGACATTTCACTGGAAGAGCACTGCCTGCCGCACTGCACCTAGTAGCCCAGGCCTCCAGTGAAGAAGTCAGTGGAAGACACATAAAGAAACACCATCTCAAGGAAAGAAAATAAAAATGTTAAAAAAACAATGAAAAAGGAAACAAAATATAAAAAATAAAACTAATAACCATGTAGTTATCTATCCATTGAAATATAAAGATGTCCAGGTATATTAAATGAAAAAAATGTATACAATATTATATTTTCACATTCATGTGTTTTAACTCCCTACAATATTTTGTAATTAGAAAAACCTACTTATATAAGAAAATATATTGCCATGAATCGTTGTGGTAGCCTTATATAACTAATGCTTAAAACTATCATGTATTCACATTACAAGAATGCTTTGAGAAATGTAAAAAACCTTAGACAATGGCCCCAGCTCCCCATGCTCTGTGTGAAGAGTCTGAACGAGGCTCTTGCCGCCGTCACTCGTCACCGGGCTTGGCCTGCTTCTTACCTCATACACCTCATTCCACTTTGGACTCAGGTTCTCCTTGATGACCTTGCTCTGGAAAATTTGGTTGCCCACTCGGATAATTCCGTAGGGGTCTGATTTTCCCTTAACAAGGCCTTTAAGGTAGGTGTCTTTTCCCTGAAGATCTTGAGCTTCAATAAAATGAATCCTTAGGACACCCTGAAAAGAGAAACAAAACATGTGCCATTGGCTATGGAAAACGGAAGACATACAGTGCATAGCCCAGCAGAGACTCTGACTGCTCAGCTGTGACACGTTCCCAGAGGACAGTGTTAAGAAGGGAGGGCAGTATGTCATCCCACTAGCTAGGACTCCTCAGCAGAAATGCAGACAGCCCGAGTCTGCTTGGTAGAGGGACACTGACTGCAGAGGTCCCAGTGCAGCAGCGCACTTTCCCCCAGAAAGCTGGTAACACACGGCCACAATGCTAAAAAAAAATTCTTACATTCTGAGACTACGTAGGTAGTAACTAGCACGATAGGGTAGATCAGACCTGATACGAAGCATTTGTTATTCAGCAACCAAGCCATTCAACTTCTAGACCAATTTTATGAAGTACTGTTATTAAGCCTACTTTATAGAGGAGGAAACAGGAACTTTGGAATATGCAGTGTGCATCAAAAGATAAGCAGTTCTTCTCAAATCTTGTTTTATTTATAAGAGAAAAATATTTACTTATTTCTTTTATGGCAAATAAAGCTTGGTAGTGTAATACTCTTCCTCCAAATGCTTAAGAAATTACATGCTTATATTCTTGCCTTCTCAGGAGAAGACATGCTCTAAGAAATTCTTGCTTGTAGTTTCACATGGCTACAGCTGAGATGTGGCCATGTCTTTCCACAAGACTGGCTTTACGTTCAGAGAACAAAGATGGTCGGATCCAGGCCAGCCCCATTACTCCCTGTACTGAGTGCACAAAGAAATTCCTGTATCATAGGAGTTCCCTTTCTTAAATGCAGTGTTATCAATTCTGTTGAATGCCAACAACATAATTTTATCATCATATTACATGGGATATGTTTTCTTAAAAAAATGTAAAAAGTGGGCCAAAGACATAGGTCCTGGGTTTGAGAAAGGAAGGAAGGAGGGCATCAAGGTAATGTTATCTCCATTTGAGGATATAACCCTGCAAACACAGCCATCAAAACGGCATCAGCCTGCCTTGTCCCACTTTAGTAACTCTGAACAGTACAGTGTGTATCAGTACTGCTTCTTACTGTACACAACTCACGGCCCGCTGTCCCGATATCTGTGTACCCAGCATAGATGGCTGACACGCCAGCATCTCCAATGACCACTGCAGTACCTCGCCTTTGCCTACAGCTGCTGTTTACTCAAGGTGACTTCCACAGACATGTGAGCCAGTCTGTCTCACAGGAGCCGAGGCTGAGGCTAACCGTATCTCAGTGTACCTCCATACCCAAGAGCTCTGCTTTTCCTTCCTGTCAGTGCAGCTGTTACACAGTGACTCCTCTGTCACGGTGATGGTCTGAATAAGGATGGCTACCACGGTTCAAGAACTCAAACATTTATGGAGCGGCACCACTTAAACGGTAAAGAGGTGTGGCCTTGTTGGAGTAAGTGGTCACTGGAAGCTGGCTTTGAGGGTTCAGATGCTCAAGCCAGGCCCAGTGTCACTCTCTCTTCCTGTTGCCCGCAGATCCAGATGTAGAACTCTCAGCTACTTCTGCAGAAACATGTCTGCCTGCATGCCACGTGCTTCCTGCAGTGCTGATGCCAGGCTAAGTCTCTGAAAATGTAAATGCTTCCCTTTACAGAAGGTGCATGGTCATGGTATCTCTTCACAGTAAGACTGACTGCACTTACTAGTCACCTCATCTGTAATGTAACTGCAGAGACAGCCCCTGCAGTGTATGAGAGAGACTTCCACCCCATTCTACAAGAGCCCTCCCTGTGTCAGCAGTCTTGGCGCACTTGTTGCTGAGAGTGACTGTCTGCAGAGAAAACAAACTCAGACCTTCTGAGATCACGTCTGCTGTTGTCTGAAGACTTGTGACCACGTCTGTAGAATGAGCCTGCTGGTATCCTGAAGGAACGGCCTGAAACATAAGAACTGCTCAAGTCTCTGGATAGCCTCAGGGTCACAGACTCCTAGTACTTCTCTGAGAGACTGCAGGGCATCTAGCAATATATTAGCACACACTGTTCAGAAAGACAAGTAGTTTAAAGATAACGCCCTGTGCATGAAAAGATCCCAGGACATTTTAAAATACTAGTGGATACAAATGCAAGCTTACCTTTGGTATGGGAAACCGCAACTGAGCTATTTGAACTTCACTGACAAGAGGAACAGTGATTCGATTGGGAAGCACCAGATAGTTTGATATTATATCCAAAATGATAGTATCAGATAAACCACTATTAGTGGAGAGAAAAACAAACAATGAGATAGATAACGCTTGCTATCACCCTTAGCAATAAGCATGCACAACTTAGTAGCCACATATGGAGTTGGGGTTCTCTAACTCTTCCAGGATAGTGCTTAGGATATTACCAGGATAGGTAACACTTCAATGCTTCAGCTATACGGTTGTAATGATGAGGTAGCATTTATTTTTGTAAGAAAACATAAAATTCTAGCTACTTTCAAATATTCCTATATGGTTTCATGACAGAGCTAAGATACATTTCTTTACATTTGTTTTTAACATAAACATTTCAAACTTAAATAAAAGAGAATAACACAGTAAACATTCACGAACCCATTTCATGTTTAGTGTTGTATATTGCTTCCAATGAAGTAAAATAATTTAGTTGTTTTTCCTTCATTCTGTACACACAGTTCTACATACTTTAATGATTTAATCTGCTATTATACCACTGCATAGCAAATTTAGTGGTGTGGATAAAAGACTAAAGGAAAGCACTTTATATCTACTTTTGCCTATTACTCAAGGTGGATGTGAGAATTAAACACTGTATCTATGGCAGTACTTTTGGAGACACAGCCACGTGAGTCTCCTTGCTCTAAAAACCCTTACTGGAACCCGGAGTTTCGAAAGGAGCCAGGATCACTGCGAGCGTTCTTGGGATTAAGTCACCAGCACATGTAAGTGACTGCACGTGCACACACGTCTTCTGTCAGTCATCACAGTCACTACGCAGAACTGACCCACGCATGATAATAAGATGCGGCCCTTCCTTCCCCAGCCTTTCAGTCTCATAAAGGAAAGGGACTCAATAACACACGGCACCATTCCTCCTATTAGCAAGCCACCCTTGCTGTTCCTACTTGTGAAGAGATGTGAAAGACATGAGCTGGCAGGAACTGTAACCTGCTCTTCTGTACACAGTCTTAACAGCGCCATGCTGCTCCAGACCCTACCCGACATTCAAGCACCTGCAGCCTTTCCGGCAGGCGCTGGTCTCCCAGCCTGCCTTTCAGCCATGCTCCTGTGCACACCACTGACTATCGCCTCTCTGGACCAGCCTCTCCCTCTCCCAGGTTCTCTGTGTAGTATAAGCTCTTCATCGAGAGCTAAAGGGGTTTTACTGCCTGGCAACAAAAATGCCTTGTAAAGTGAACCGATTCAGACATCATTCCTATTTTGTAATGACACCAATTCTTTTTGTAACCCATGAATACAACACATATACTCACCTTACAAAGCCTGGACAAGATTTCATTACATTAGACTCAATTACTAAATATTTATCTTCTTTGAAGATTTGTAACATAAGGCTTACTTATACTTGATGTATGCAACAGAAAATCTTTTTAGGATAGGGTCTTTGGTTAGCCTTACACTTGCCAAGAATATACAGCTAAGGGTGGCACTGGGCCTCTCACCTCCCTAAGCACGGGGACACCTGACCGCTGTGCACTACTGTATCCAGCTCAATACAAAACCTTGGTCTGGAGATCAGCAGTCCCAACTTTATATTTTATTGCATAAAATTTGTATCATAAACAAATGATGTTTATACAAATGTATATAATTACACATAAATTATATATATATTATATATCATAAACAATTGATGTTTTATACAAATTATACAATTACACATTAATTATATATTGTATATCTAAAATTATCCTCTTATTTTATGGGGATATTCTTATATATCCATATTATAGACAGCTTACTTTTAATAACATATGCATATTTATCTCTGTATGTGGTATATATGTACATACTTATGTTTCCATACATGCATGCATGCGTGTACATACACACACACAAACACACACAAAGGTATGCATGAATAATTGTGCTTGTGTGCGCATGTGGGGAACAGAGGTCAACCTCTGGCATTGGTCTTCGAAGCCTTCCATCCTTTTTGCTAAGGCAAGGACACTCACTGGGCCCTAGGCTGAGGCCAACCCAGCTGGCTGGTGAGCTTCAGTGAGTCACCTGACTCGTATCCCTGTACTAGGACTGTGAGCACATGTGACTACGTCTGGCTTTTTACACAGGTGCCAGAAATCAAATTAAGGTCTTCAGGCACAGCAAGCACTTTATCAACTCAACTATTTTCCAAGCCTTTTAAGCATGTATTTTAATGATATAATTCCATATATAATACACTATAATATACAATTTATACTACACACATACAATTTACAAATAGAAGGTATTACTGTAAAGAATCTGCTTACATTACAAATCACTGAGTAAGATGAAACTAGATATGTGCGCAAATGAAATGTACATATTCTCATGAGTGTATCTATGATGACTGTGTACAGACCCCTGGTGACTGGTTTTGGACTGGCTACAGGCTTGTGGGGGCAGGGCACACTCGTCCATGCCCCATGGCCACTTACAGAGCTTATACTATGTCATTTCCAGAGCAGACCAGATGATCAGCTAGCCTGCTTATTCCAGCCCACTTATGATGCTAACGAAAAGACAGCACAAGATCCTTTCTCATAGGAGACTCTGAGATAGCTGCAGCTCACATCTGGCCATCCAGCAACACAGCTGCTTGCAGTGGAAGCTCTCCCTTCCCGTGGGCTCGTTAACTGGGAAGGAGGAGTTCACGTAACCAAACATTTCTTGGTGTCTTTGTAGAGCATATATATAACTCAAACCTGACTGTCAAAGTCACAGGGACCTGTTCAAGACAGATAGACACATAAGGTAACCTGGAGTTTCTTTTAGAATTAGCAGGAAAGAGCGTCGCGTTTGCAGAACAGGACCTCACAGCTGCTGCACACAGCAAGACAGGTGCGAGCATTCGCCTGCAAGGCTAAGAACAGCCCACACCATCTGGCATCAAGCTCCGCCTGAGCCTGACGTCCACAGAGAATGTGGACACAGCACTTGTGCTGTGAAGGCCAGTGCAGGCTAACCTCTCTGGGGAAAGCTGTGAGACTGCTCTTCTGATCCATGCCCCAGGGCTAACAACAGTGCTCAGGTCAGCCGCTGTGCTGAAGGACAGCACTGAATTTTAAAGGTGTTATTTCCACATGAATAGTAAAAGTATTGTTTATAAATGAAAAGGTATCAAATGGGAACTGGATGTGTAGCTCAGAGATATAATGTAGCTTAGCAAAAACAAAATCCTGAGTTTAATCCTCAACATTGCAAATAAAAAAAATTACTTGTGTCAATTTTAAGTCAGTATTTTGTTTGTAATCAAGATTCTAAAAATGTCAAGAAACCTTTTAAAGCTGTACTTTTCTATCCACGGATCTTTTAAAAATAATAGCCCTTCTCCTAACCTGGTAAACCATAGTGTATTTTATTTTTGACTGTGTCTCAGATTATTAGAGATGCTTGTTTTTAAAGCAAAACCTTGTTCTAGCAGTCATTTCAGAGGCACAAATAAGCATACAGAAATAAGAAAAATAGTCTGAAAGAAAAGTTTTGGAATTGAATTTGTAAGCTGCTTAAAGGTAAAAATCCAAAGATTATAAAATATCTAATAGAAGCAAATGTAACTAATAACTAATAAGCCATACATTTTAACCTTCAGATAAAATAACGAAAACATCAAAACGTCAGTTTTGCAGACTATAGATTCCAGCTTTTCCTGTAAAGTGGTGACTGAGAGATTGGAGTCCGCCAATCCGCCATCTCACACAGATGGGCAGTGACCCAGCTGACCCTCCCGTGGGGGTGGGGGGGCGGCAAGTGGTGACTCAGGTGCTGGTTACAGAACAATCTCCTTGTTTTTTATTCACTAAATTGTTACGGAACAAAGAGTTTCCACTTCTGTGGTTAGAAACTTCGTAATCATGTTCCCTTTGACCCACCCTCTCAAGAATAAAGGTGAAGAGGGGAAGCCACAGCTCAGAGAGAACACAGCAGCAGCTACAAGCAGCAACAACACTTACTTCAGCCCAGGGATGTCCAGAAGATTAGTCAGTCCTGTCCAGTTAATCTCTAAAAGCTGTTTTTGTAAAAAGGAGGAAAAATATTAAAGATCAAAACTGCTTCCATGTACCACAGCAAATACAAGTGGGTGTGTATAAGTGAAATGAGATGGTAAGTACTGCCACACCTTTTCCCAATAGTAATACATCATCAAAGACAGCTTTCTTTCATTGCACATGAAGACCTAGACCGTGGTTCTTTATGGTAATGTCATAGTTTTCCCTACTAAAAACATGTAATAATTTGTTTGCCCTTCCTCTTATGTATAGGTCCCTGTAATATCTTCAATTTCTCCTTTATTACAAGTAAACAACACAGTGAATATCCTTTATTTGTTAGTGTGTTTTTCTTATTTGTTTGAGACAGATCTCACTATGTAGCCTCAGCTACCCTGGAACTCATTATGAAAAGCAGGCTGGCTTTAGACACAGAGATTAGCTCCCAAGATCCGTAGTCCAGCAGGAAACGCCACAGAGTACCATGAAAAATAAAAACTTCAAAATGGAATGTGATGCTAAAGATTATTTTCATTTTCAGTATAAATACCTAGTGATCTCCAAAATTACTACTTACCTTTCCATTAATGTAAAAGTATGGGACAGAAACATTTTTTCTCTATGCTGTCACCAAAACCAGGTATTAAAACTCACCCCATATGGTTGTTGAATAATGGTACTTTACTTTGAATTTTTTATTTGCATTTTCCTATGAATGGAACACGTTCTGTCTTTTCACTGAATATATATAGTCATGAAAGAAATTCTTATGTATTTAATTAGGATTCTATTAAGTAGACAATAAGCAGTTAGAACTTCTGGTTGTAAATACTGATTTTCTTTACCAGAATGGACACTATGTACTCGGTGTTTTATACTTGTAGAGGACATGTTAAGTGAAACTGCAGGCTCTCTCCATCACGCACAGAGCTAGAAACCACATTGCACAAGTGCCTTCTGGGACACAGCAAGTGCCAGGACCAGCGGGGTCACAGAGAGACCCTAACAAACAACAACAACAACAACAACAAAACAAAAACCAAAAAACTGAATGGAAAAGTATACTCAATCTTGAATCCGGATTGCAAACTGAACGTAAACCAAGGCTTTCCCAGGTCTGCTTACGGATTTGCCCCAAAGGCAATCATGGTCTCCAATTAAGATCTCTAAACATGGTTCTACAAGAAGAAATCAGGCTTAGAACACAGCAAACAAAAACCCCCCAAAACCAAACCAAACCTACTTTTCACTCGAGTACTCAGGCAAACTCTCCAGCCACCAGCAGAGATGTGAGAGGAGCTTCAGGACCAAGAGTAGGGGCTGGGAAAGCCATGAATCCAAGGTATCCGGGTCTGCATCAGTGTCTGACGTCACTTAGGTGACTGACAAGCACCTGACCAACAGTTTCATTTTCCTTTCTCTTTCCTCTTATGTCTTTAGGTCAAAGAGTATCTTTAGCATTCAAAATGGAGCAGGATTTCCTTACCCCGGCAGAATATTCTGATCTGGGCATGGTGGAGCATGCCTTTAGTCCCTGCACTTTGTAGACAGAGGCAGGTGGATCTCTGATTCAGGGGCAGCCTGGTCTAGAGAGTGAGTTCCAGGACAGTCAGGGCTATACAGAGAATTAGGTCTCAAAGAACAACACAGAACAGCCCACCCCCGAAAGGACCTACAGGGAACACGATAAAGAACATTCTGTGCTTACCCTGCACAGCATGATGGCAAGACACAACAGGGCTGATGCATGTATGAACTCACAGAGACTATGACAACATGCACAAGTTCAAGTCAGACAAAAATCCCAGTAAAGAAGATGTGAGCACAAAATCCCACCTGCTAATCAAGAAGCTATTTGCAATTGATTCCTGCAGAAGGAAAATACATTTTCTTAAAAGGAACGACACTGGCTATACAAACCATACTCCAGCACAGGCTGCATGCTTAAGAGTAGCTGACCAGGGATGCAGAGGCAGGAGGATCGCTGTGAGTTCAAGGCCAGCCTAGTCGACAAAGTGAGTCCAGGACAGCCAATGCTTCACAAACAGAGACCCTGCCTCAAAACCAAAAACCAAAAAAAAAAAAAAAAAAAGAAACAGTAGCTGACTAACACAAAACGAACATCAAGATTTTTTTGTGCATGTTTTTTGTTTTTTTTTTTTGTTGTTGTTATTGTTTGGTATTTTTGTCTTTTGAATTTTATTTTGTTGTTTTATTTTTTTGACTTTTTTAAAATTTATTTATTTTTTATATTGATCACAGGTTATTTACTTTGTATCCCAGCCGTAGCCCCCTCCCACATTCTCTCCCAATCCCACTCTCCCTCCCTCCCTCATCTTCTCCTCGCCCCTTTCCAAGTCCACTAATAGGGGAGGACCTCCTCCCTTTCCATTTGACCCTAGCTTAATCAAGGCTTTTCAGGACTGGATGCAATGTCCTCTTCTGTGGCCTAGCAAGGCTGCTCCTCCCTTGGTGGGGGGGAGCCGAAGAGCTCACCGTTGAGTTCATGTCAGAAATAGTCCCTGTTCCCCTTATTAGAGAATCCATTTGGACACTGAGCTACCATGGGTGTTGGTTTTATTTTATTTTTTTGTTTCTTTCCTTTTTTTAAAGAGAGAATAAACACGACGTTGAGTAGGGAGGTGTGGATGGTCCGAAAAAGACTGGGAGTAGGAGAAAGCATACGATTATATAATATATATTATAAAAATGTAGTAAGATTAAAACATACCCTTTAAAATAAAAATAAAGGACATTTACGACACAATTTTATGATTTAGTTACAAAAGCCCTTTCTGTTGATCAGTAATTTACTTTAGGAAATAAAAATATGCCAGAAATGTAATGTGAAATGTATGCTTTTAATACAAGTTCAAATTTAAGTACCTGACATGTATCTTCCCAGAAGGTGCCTAATTTTGGTTGACTCATATACAGGGATATGGGTCAAGAGAGCCATACAGACTAGGATAGGATAAGCTTACTGCAGGGGCACAGATGGAAGCTTCTCAATAAGACTAGGTGAGACCACTACAATTAACAGAACAACGAAGGTGATGAAACCCAAACAATTGTTATTTAATACTTTTTCTTAGGAAAGAAAACATTTCAGTTGTAAGTTTCCTAGGCATAGTTTATATGTCACTATGCTGTTTGTGACACTTTTTGAAAGAGAGGTAATAAATGAAATTTAATCTTATATATTTATTTTTAATATCTGTTCTTTGAAAATGTTATACATATATACGCACGATGTATGTTAAGTATATCCATCCCCAACTCCATCTCAGTATTGTCTTAACAGTATTAAGTAGAAGAGTTAGTTCTATATAAAACATTCTCAAAAAGAAAATTCAAACTTTTTAATAGTATTTGTTAATATCATCATTTAAGAATTTGGTGATGAATACTTGAGATTTACATTATAATAAGATTTTATAATCTTCAGTAGCTATGAGGCATTTTTGGATCTGTTAAATACTTGGATGAGATGAAGACAGATGTTAGAAAAGATAAACAGGGGCTAGCTTTAGCTGAAAAGCTTCAATTGCTACCAGAATTATGTTATAGATAAAACAAAACTGAAATTTTTAGAAAATAAAAACACAAAAAACAATAACAATAAATGTCACAAGGCACTTGCTGTCAAAACCAAAAACATGTATATGATAAATAAAAACCCAGAAAGGACTGTCCACCCAGTTTTGATCTTCAAACTCCCTTTATCACACATCATTCCATGCAGTAATCTGAAAACCAGTCCCACTACCAGCTTTGATATCCTACTTATTTTACTAAGCATAACTCAAAAGAATTCTCTGCCTAATTCTACGATTCATCAGTTCCCCCCCCCCCCCCCAATGCACTGCTGTTCCTCAGCAAGACGGCAGAACACAAGACACGCCCACAGTCAATGTGCTAGAGAAGAAGCACGGCCACCACCATGTGCTTTGACTATTAGTTACTTGGGAGGCTAAGGCAGGAGAACTGCCTGAGTCAAGAAATTCAGAGCCAGACTAGGCAACAAAGCAACCCTGTTTCTTTTATTATTTTTGTAAATAATAAAGTATCATAAAGTATCTAGTGGCTGATCTCCACTTGTTTTGTTTATTTTTATTTTTTTATTTATTCATTTTACATGTTGGTCCTAGTGAGAATTCTACCTCAAGACTCAGGATGGTACAGGCTATGGAGAGTGTGCAAGACTGCCCAAACAATTAAAGGCATCAGAGCCCAGGTCTCTCACAAACTAAGCACACTAACTACTCTTCACAACCCACGGGGTGCTCTAAACCCAGAGGCCTGGGTGCTGACTTGCCTGCGGGTGGCAGAGGGAGCCCCTGCACTGCCCCTCTCGCACTCCCAGACATGGCCTGGGAAGAGAGCAGAGGTGCTGAGCACTCCCCCGGCCGAGGCGCACTCCCTTTCCCCTGGCTCCACAACCCGCTCAACCACCACACTGCACTGCTTCTTCCAGCTGCAAAAACACCCTAGCTCCTGGTTCCAAACTGCTTCTGAGATTCAACTGCACAATTAGCTTATGTTTTAAGAAATCCCTCTACTTCTTTTAACACTCACTTTACCTAAAATATTTTAATTTCTGGGATCCTAGCCTACTAAGATTCAAGTTCTTCCCATTAAAACTCTAAAAGGAAGATACTTCTATTTAACAAAGAAATGCAATCTGTGGTTCAAACAACACCAGGAACCAGTTCCCTATAATGGAAGTTTTGGTTTCTTTGTAAACTCTGTTATGTCATGTAAATATGTTTTTGTTTTAATTCCAAGTGTGGGATTTTAGTTGGGCTATAGTTTGTCCACAGCTGTTAAATGTCTTGTGCAGGACATGGCTTTTGCCAGCTGGTAAGTGCAGCACAGAGAGGGGCCTGGTCTAGGGCTCTGAGGCTATAAATTGAGAGCCGAGAAAGAGAAGGTGTGGCGTGGGTGTTGGCGTGTAGCAGTTTGGAGAGACCAGAGAGATGGACAGTGTGGCGGTTGGGAGCAGAGAGAGATTAGAGAAAGGCTCCAGGGCGCTGAGGCTTGGAGGAGTCTGCTGGCTGTGTTTGTGGTTGATGGGGACTGGTATAGAGCCCTGAAAGAACCCGTCGACCCGAAACATCCTGGAGAAGTAGAGGGTCCCGCCCTCCCCACTAACCCTCTCTCTCCTATGTAGGGTGGGAGGTTGGAAAGGAGGTTGACACTCCAAATAAAGTAGTTTTAAAACTGCGTGCTGCAGTTCCCCTTCACCTGGCTGAAATTAGTCCCTCAAGAAAATCACACAGACCAAGCATGGGTTGCTCTGTGGAGGACTTCTAGACTCTTAAGAGAGAGAGAACCGAAGGCAACTGTGAACAAAAGCCCCTGAAAATGAGCACACCTTCCACTGGCCCTTCTTTAAGTCTGACTTAAAAACTTCAGGGTAAGAACAGCTTAACTGGAGGGCTAGAATTTTCCAGGTCCAGAGTTCTAATTATAATTCATTCTGGGCTACCTGTAGCTCCCTAATAGTCACTCCTTGCCCACCTCTTTGTCTGACTTCACATCTTTGCGACTCCCAGGAAAAAACTTTTAGAATGTATTAAAGAGACCAATGGCTTTCACCAACCATAACGCTCAGAGTGTCATCAGACAGTGTCTGAGGCCTGGCACAGAGACTTCTCTACTTTGCTTTAATCTGCCTACCTAACATTTTCACCAATTAATTGAAAAGTGCTTTTATTTATGACTTTGTTCTGCTACTAGAAAAACCTCCCCAAACTGTTACCACATTTAGAACATGGAATTTGGGGTAACCTAAATCTGTGTTCCCAGGCCAAGGTCACTCACAGTTGCCTCCAAAAATAAACTATCTCTTATCCCCTTTGAGGTAAGAGTTGTTTTCGGATTGACACAAAACCTTCAGAATGTATGCTTTAAGGATATCAAAAATGTAGCTACTTAGATTAAGTCCTATGTACATATCCAATAACAAAAGGGAATCCTTTGGTGCTTCTAAGCCATTACTTTTTGTGTATGTACTTGTGTAGGCACTATAGAGATCAATACTGGGGTCTTCCTTTATTGCTCTTCACTTTTAAGACAAGGTCCCACTGAACACACAGCTTACCCACTTCCTAGACCAGCTGCCGTGAGCTCTGGGAGGATCCCTGTCAGTCTGCCCTACCCCTGGCTCTGGGTTTATAGACACATGCCAGCACACCTGGGTCTGTGGCTTCTGGGCATCTGTGATCAGGTCCTTACTCAGTGAAGTACGCAACAGGCCATTTACTGACTAACCTTTCGGTTACCACAACTTTTTTCACTCCTAGAAATTCGAACCTATGGCCTGACACATTGCAGCTCTACTGCTGGGCTTGATCACCATCCATGATCAGAACATTATCCTAGCATCACCCATGTATTGAACCGCAATGCAATGCTCACTGTGTGCTTTTAAGATCACCGACATTTAGTCGTGAGCTAGGCATTAGTGTCACTTGTGTGTTACAGACAGGGGCCTGAGACGTAGAGAAATGGAGTGGGCTGCTGAAACAGCACAGCACGAAGACCAGGAGTAGAACTCAGGCACTGCAAAGCTGTCCCCAGCTGCTCCCAGTCTCCAAAGCACACCACTATCCACTTGGACTCTTCACTTGCTTCAAACTTCATTATGTCAAGAATTTTCAGGGCTCCCTCCACAACATAAACCAACAGGCAGAAAAGCGCCAGTGTTACACTGGTCTCTGGCACTTGTTTCTGAATCATCGGGGCAATGAAAATTAGGATAACAAAAAAGCCCTCTTCGTTGTACTTTTCACCAGTCTCAGAAAGAATTATCTGGCAGCTAACAGTAATAAGTTCTCATATTTTCCAGCTCAAAGTAACCGAAAAAAATTCCCTTCCCTCTAAAGCATGTTTCATGGCTTTATTCACCATATAAGGAAAAGGGAGACTGAGTATTTCACTTCGTCCTTCTCCTCGAGGTACTCACACCCCTTTGGGAGTTAATACTGTAAGTCATTTTAAAGGGATTTCATCTATGGAAGAACGGTGCCATGAAACAGCACCATTAAGTTTAGGGAAGATAAAGATCTTGTTACTCTAAGGGAGAGGATCTTTGTTAAGAATATTTCCAAAAGATAAATTAAAGTTTGTAGCAATTTATTAAAGAACTTTAAAAATAGTCATTAATGGAGTCAGTTCTTACATAAACTGGTTTTTAAAAACTGGTAGGAGGAAAAAAGTTATTTTAAATCTTTTACAGATTTCTCAAAAATTTAATAAAGTAAAAATTAAGAGATTCCTTGATAGCTTTTTGAACTGTAATGTGCATGGTCTACTTAACCACATAAAAAATAAGAAGGTTAAAATGATAATGCTGGAGGCAGCAGATGCATTTTCATGCAGAAAAAGCACTACCCATGGTACACTTGGTTTGGCCTACGTATACTCATATTTTCAAAACCAAGTAATTTTCATTAAGTTTTTTGAGTCAAATTATACAAATGAACACATCCATTTAAAATAACACATGCTATGAGCAGTCCCTCCCCAGAAAGCCTGCCAGGGATCACAGCAGTATCTCTCCTAAAGGGCAGCTCCCCAAGACTTCCTGACTCTGCAGACATCTGTGCCCCCAGGTTAGCACTAATGGCCTCTGCTGTATAACTTTCAATACTACAGTGGTGACTTGGCCTGGAAGAAAGAAATCTTCTAGAAATAAGTGAAACAAAATGGCTCAAGATAGAATTTTGGGGAAAAGGAAAAAGAGAAAAAGTAGAAGGCACTGTTAATATTTTTCCTCAGAGGACATTCAGTCCCTGGGACACCCAGTTAGGCAGTAGTGAGAATGAGGCTAGGAGAGAGCTTGAGCTTTGATTCCAGGAAGAATGCTTGCCCAGCACGCACACAGTCCTGCCTTCAGCTCTGAGCATTGGAAAGAGCAGAAAAAGGCACTGAAGACAGCATTAGTCTTAGGCTGCAGGAGATGAGGTAAAGAGACAGAAGTCTGTCTTACAGGAGGAAGAAATAGCCTTCTCTTGTTTCAGGCTAATAGTGTATAATAAGCACACGGCATTTACAACAATAACAAAAAGAAATATAAACTAACATATGAAGTGACAACATCATGCTTAGCCAAGTATTAGAAGGCCAGTCAAACGTTCCATTTAAAAGCACAACTCATAAACCCCTCAAAAAGAAGGAACATTTATTTCAGGCGGAGGTCAGAGGAAGGTTACAGGTATGGTATTACCTTAGAGTGTTTAGGGATATAAAATCTGTATCAGACTGATCTGCATCCATGCCAAAGCTCTACTACTTAATCGTTCTGTGACTTATACAAATTGACCTCTTAATCATAGTTCCAGGTCAGTAAAAAGAAACAATATTTAGCTTTAGAATTGGGCAGACTAAATAAGCAAATGCTATAAAAATCATACTTAGTGACAGGTTAAATGTAGCTTCAACTTACTTAGTCAAAAATGTTTTTCCTAACTTCCACAAAAAAAACATTTTTTATATTCAGAGAAGACCCTCGTTTATCAAGAGATAAACCCTTACTTAAGGTGTAAAGAAGTTTAAAGCTCAGGACTCACCCATCAGGAGGGAAAAGGTAGGTTGAGGGCAGATTTTGTCCCTCCACTCTATCCTCCATGTGTCCGTGTCACCAAGAAGAGATAAAGATAAAGGCGACATCATGAAACGTGTACTTACCGGCTTCCTAAGGAAGAAGATAGACAAGGCTCCAACTAACGGCATGTCCCCAATCAGGGGCTCCAGGATCACCCGCATAGTCCCATGGACCTGAACAGACAAGAACCACAAGTCAGAGCACAGTTTTGATGGCCACCTGGGTAATGAAAACTCCATAGCTTTTCTTTTTTAATATAGCCTACAAAACTCGAAAATGAAAATTTGAAAAACTTACCTGAATACTTTTCACACCAGCTCTACAAAAATATCGTTTGATCTCCAAATCAATCTCACAATTTCCTACAAAACTAGCACAGAAAAATTCTGCATTACATAAAGTGAGTGGAATTAACTATTTTCTTAATTATCTACTAATAATAGGCATTGCAAAGTACACGTGAGAAGAAAATGATGGTAAGTTAGCAATACCCACCCTGCAGGCAAAGCTGATGAAGAAATGTAGCCTACACGACAAGACTGTTGTGCTACTTCAGGTTCAACCCTGCTGTAGCATCCCATGAGGAACACTGTGCTTAAGCTCTTGCTTTTATTACACATGAAAAGCTTAAACTTACATAGCCAACATATGGGAGGCTGAAGCTGGAGGACCACCAGCTTAAGGCCAGTCTGGAATGTACAGTATAAGACCCTGTCTCAAAAAAGCAAAAACCACGCCAACAAAAACAAAAGGGATGAGGATGCGGCTCAGTCAGTGGACTGACTGCCTAGCATAGAAGAAGCAAGAAGTTCTGGGTTCAATACCCTGTTCTCTCAGAAATCAGGCATGGACGGAATGTTGAATTCTTAGCACTCAAAGGAATAAGCAGGAGAACGACATCATCCTCAGTTATACAGAAACCTCAAATCCTATCTCAAAAACCAAAAATTTAATAAACATGTAAACCTCTAGTTTCAAAGGAAAATATAAAAACAGTATAATTTCTGGAACACCCTTTTGATGGAAGGTGTTTTTATTTGTACAACAAAACCTTTGTTTAAAACTCAACGAATGCTAGATTTTATTTTGTTGGCAGTAGATCTCACCACATTTTTCATTAGTGACAAAAATCCTCACTCAGATGCTAAAGGGTTTTATGATACTAAAGGTTAGAAACAGCTTGTTTTGAACTTTCACTTTACTCAGAGATTAACTTCAAACATAATTATGGAACAAATGGTTCTTTTCTATGACACTGCAAAGCAGGCGTTTATTTCCAACACAAACATGAACTGCTGAATACACTCCACATGGGATGGTGTGCGATTTGATCTGTCTTAGCTGGGATTGCTATTGCTATGATGAAACACCATGCATGCCTAAGAATCAAATATTGTAAGATGAAGATTTCCTCACAATAAAGATAGTCAATATTTTTTTTTATAAAATAAAGGTAATTGATATAAAGTCTATACAATTATTATATTAGTGTACTTTGGAAACTCACAAATGATAAAAAAAAATTACCTTTAGTCTAGGCTCAAAAAAAAAGACTGCTAATAATTTCCTGCCTTGTTTACTTTGCACACTGATGTGTAGGACTCATTACCAAAGGCTAGGTGGCTGACCACAGCATCTGAGACTCTCTCTCTGCCTCCTCCACAAATGCACCACCATGCTTGCTTGCTTAGGATTCTGGGCCTGAACAAAGCAACCATTTTACCAGTCGAGCTGTCGCTTCATCTTACTACAACTGAAATTGTTCTTATTTCCTTTTAGGATGTTTCATTGTTAATGTACAGAAACACAATTCATTTAACTGCATTTTGCTGAATTCATTTTAAAGTTTTAAGAGTTTTGTTGTTGTTTTGAGTCAGGGTTTTACTACAAAGCCCTGGCTGGCTTGGACTTGACTGCAGGCCAGTCTGCCTCCAGAGTGCTGGGATTAAATGTGTATGCCATCACACCTGACTTTAACACTTTCTGTGGATCTCATCATCTGTAAACACTGACTTTTCAATTTAGAGTCCTTTTATTTCATTGTTTTGTCTACTCTAGGTTGAACTTTTTTTTTTTTAAACCATGAAAGAGTACTAAATGTTAAACAAATCTGCTGTATCAACAGAGATAATCAAGAAGGACTCCCACCCCACCCCACTCCTTAAAATAAAGCAGTCTATTTTAAAGATTGGTCTTCATATCCTGAATCACATTTGCATTCTGGAAATAAGTTCTACTTGTTGATGGCATATAATTTAGATTCAATTTGCTAATATTTTGTTGAAGATTTTTATATTAAGGTTCATAAGGATTATTTATTATTGTTTTCTTATAGAGCATATACTTTTTTATCCAATACATTTTTAGAAATTTATTCTATTTTATGTATGTGGGTGTTATTCCTATACATATGTCTATGTACCTGGCATGTGCCCGGTGCCCATGGAGGCCGGAAGTGAGCCCTGAATCCCTGGGACTGGAGTTACATATGGCTGTGAAGAGGGTGGGTGCTAGGAATCAAACCCAGGTTGTCTGGGGCAGTAGAACTGCTCTTAACTGCTGAGACACCTTTCCAGTCTTATTATATTTAATATACTTAATGAGTTATGGTTATCTAGTCTATGAGGGACTTAAAGGTTGTTAATATTTAGATTTGGAAGAATTTAGTCAAATTCCAATGAAGAACAGGCAAGCTACTTATTATAACCTCCATCTTGTACATACAGCTAAGTGAACACTATGTGTCAGTAATCATGGTGAAAATACAACACAAATAAAAACTTACCTAATCTGAAGGTCCAGAATAATTTGTCTTTTGTCCACATTTTCGGTATAAACCTTGACACCGTTGACTCTAAGGGGCTGCAATAACAAGAAATAGCTTAATTTAAAATACACAAAGGTTTAAAAGCGAAGAAACCCTACAATAACGCAACAGACGTGATAAGAACAAATTTAGCATTAGACTACAAGCATAATTCTAGTTTTCTAACACACTGTTTAACTTTGATGATTTCTTTAACTTGTATTCCTCAGTTTTCTCATCTGTAGAATATAAACAATGTGGCATCTATGTGAGATTACTGTGAATTAAATGACATAATGAATGGAAGTACATTGTCAGGCATACAGTAAGTATTCAATAAACATGGGTATTACTGTTGTTGTTAGCACATGTATTAAATATATTTGCTTTTATTGTGAAGCCCCATCTCTTTCAATTAATCTGATCCTTTTCTTCTTCCCTATCCTTATCAACACTTCCCATTACTTTTAATTTATGTTTTATAAGTTTTTACTTTAAAATTTCACAGAAATTGGGCTTTTGAGTAGATAGAAAACAGATGATATAGCTGAGTGTGTGCTGCAGGTTATAATCACAACATGGAATTGGCAGTTAAAAGGCCAGCATGAGCTACATGGTGAGACCCTGTCTCAAAAAGAAAAATAATAATATATGGTGCAGATAATTGACTATGCAACCACAAAACACAGATCATAAGACATGCTGTATTTCTTTTTTTTTTAAGACTTAATTTTACTATTTGAGTGCTGAGGCCTAAGAAAGAATCAGGTCTGCTGAGCTGGAGCCACAGGTGGCGACAAGCCAGTCGTCAGTGCTGGAGGAGCTCGAACCACTGAAACCCCCTAAAGTCCATCCTGTGCTTCACAGCAAGCCTCTCTCAAAAGCCAAAAAAACCGACCCACACACAGAAAGAGAGAGGACGAGGGAGAGAGAGGGAAAGGGAGGATGGAGCTGGCTGGAAAGAAGAAAGGGTGGGAACAGTGGTGGGAACAGGATAAGAGACAGTGATGGAGGTGTGAGCACAATACAGTACAATACACTGCACAAAATGCAAGCAGAAAAATGTCAAAAATTAAACACCAACAGTACAGAGAATGCAAAACACTCAATATTCTCTCAAAATATTTATCATGTGCTAGAAGTTATTATTTAATAATAAAATTTTCTACAATAAATATATATTAAGAAATGATTTCTCATGTAACTTTCAGGAAATGTTGGAAAACTAAGAAATTTGAACAAAATCAAACTTTATATAAAATATTTATTTAATAATGCAAAAATATGAGTGATATAATACATATGAAATCTACACAGGCAAAATCATTGTTAAACAAATTGATATTTGTTAAAGCTAGTAATCTGTATTTAAAATTGTCATTATTACAAAAAAAAGTAAAAAATAGGGCTGGAGAAATGGCTCAGTGGTTAAGAGCACTTGTTGCTCTTCAGAGGGCTGGAGTCTGGGTCCCAACACCCACATGAGGCATCTGTACAAATGCCCATTAATCCATCTCCAGAGGCTCTGGTACCATCTTCTAGCTTCCAGGAACACCTGCATGCATATATGGCATACCACACACACACACACACACACACACACACACACACACACACACACACAAATAAAAATTAATTTTAAAAAGTACAAAGAAAAGAAAGAAGCAACAAAATATAAAAAACAGCACAGTGAGAATGAGGCAACAAGCCTACTTCCCAACAGGCAGAAGAAATCAGAAAACACTGTTCAGAAAGAGCCTAAGGGTTTTGTAGACTTTTCAATTGCTCTTCTTGATGAACAATTTCTTTCAGGTCTGTAGTGGTTACAACGTTACTATGTTTTCTCAGCAGTCCTATCGTATGCACTAAGAAAAGGCACTAAGGAAGTACTGACCTGCTGACCCATGTCCACTTTCGTGAAGCTGAAGGTGCTGAGGTGGGCATTTGCTCCCCGCACAGCTGGCTCTATGGTCTCTCGAAAGAGCTTCTCTATAAATTGGCAAATAAAGGGCCACATGTGCTTTACAGTCTGGAAGGAAAAGGAACTCATATTAAATAGGTGTTATGATACATGACATAATTGAGTGAGTCACTAGTTGTAATCATGTGGTCTATTAGAATCTGGCTTTGGAAACTAAGAATGCTCTTGTTATTTAAAGTCAGTCCTGTAAAATGTATTCTAAATATTAAACATTTACTTCCGCAATTAAGTACTGATTAACCAATATGTTACAGGAATTAGTTTTTTTAGTCAGCTATTCTGCTTAAACATGTCTGCATATCTAATAATCATAATCACTAATAAAAGTCCTACAGCTTCAACTGGCTGTGGGAAGACTTAAGCTACAAACCTTGGGCTGGGAGTGTGGCTCAGTGGTTCACTTGTCTTTTGTGGGTGAGGCCCTCAGTTTGCTCTCAACACCACAACAAAACTAAACTAAACCCAACAAAAACTATGACTTCTGTAACTACTCCTGCATTTCCTAATCACATGTAAACTTCTGCTATAGGGTGACTTCTGTCTAGGCCAGGGTTACCACATTGCCTTAGAGATGCTATAGGGTGACTTCTGTCTAGGCTAGGGTTACCACATTGCCTGAAAGATGCTCAAAACACAAGGTAAGAGAGATTCAACCTAAAGCTTATAGGAACACTGAAACAAAAGCATCCTTTAAAAGGTAGTATAGATTGGCGGTTCTTGAGAGTTACTTCTCTCTTCATGTTTCCAGAATGACTGCTTGTGACTTCTATAAAGCATATGTGAGCAGCCTTTATTTAATAAAGAAGACACAAGGACAAGATGGGAATGCCATGCAAGCAAATGCATCAGTCTTCTTAGGTCAGTGACAGCTCTTGATTCTTCCCAAGGGAAAGTTACATACTTGCTTGGAACAGTCCTCTGGGGAGCAGAAGCCTGTTCACTGCAATCTAAATTCCAGTAAGACCAACACTGAAATCCCCAAATATGGGAAGATGGTAGCTGGCCCTCTAATTCCCACTGAATATTTACAATATGCTAATCTTACCTTATTTAGCCATTCTGCTCTTTCAGTGTCTGGAAAATGAACCTGAGAGACAAGAACACATACATGATTTAATGACTCCTCACAATCAAACAAAATGACCCATAGGCTATTTCGTATTCTCTTTGTCCTGTGTTTATATAATACTTCTTTAAAACACTCTACTCTAATGTTTTGGAACACGGTCTCAGAGAAAGGAAGTTGAAAAGTGTGGTACTTAACTTTCCACATTCTGAGAAACTTGGAGGGAGAGGGTTGGGGGCCCACAAATGTCTCCAGAGCCTTCTCTGCCTCATAGCACTCAAGTGGGTATTCCTTGGCATTTGAAACACCAGAGTAAAGAAAAATGCTTTCATGCCTTTAAGAATATTAACATTGCCATCATTCTGCTAAGAATTTAGATTCAGACTTCAAGATCCACCTCTCCTTTTTTTGTTTTCCCTTTTTAGCCCTAGCCAGATGACTTCTCTGCAAGAGCCATTTCCACCAGTCTGCCCTCTCCCAGATGTGCACTGTGATCAAACCTCCCCACAGCAAGGCCTGTATACTGGAAAAGTGATTGAAAATGCAAAAAGAAACCTACTTTAAAAATAGGTGAAGAATGTTTTCTCTGTTGTTGGAGCTAAAATAAAACATCTTTGCAAAAGAAGCTAGTACTATTTTTGGCCACAAAAGGGAGCTTTCAAAAGAGGAGCACACAGGCCCCACACAGTTTGGATCTGGAGGTACAGCAGATCATAGAGCCTGTACTGGTGACTGAGAAGATCTGATGCATGAAGTATAAAGAATCCTTCCTATAAAGGCAGTGGACCAGAAGCTGAGTAGGATATAGTCTCAAGCACCCGGGTCGGGCTTCCAAGGTTTCTGAGACACCAATTGTACTTCTCAAGTTTGATAATGAGAACAACAGAAAATGTGGTCTGGCAGGAGCCAATCTCCAGACACAGGACAGGTAACTATCAAGCCATTGATCACAGACAGCTTATAATGGCTCTGAGAAGCCTGGAGTGACTGACTGCTCCCACTGGGGTCTTGGCAAGAGGAAAATAAGCAGGGTTAGTGATATTGGCAGTGTTACGGGTTCTCTCTATGTCTACAAACAGGCCTAAGTAGGCCTTATTTCCCTTGAACCATATAATATAAAGACTATTTGGTGAACCATGAGACACACCAGAGTGGAAAATCGTCTTTTCTAAATTAGGTAAGCATAAATTCACTGGGGTTGGGTGGGGTACAAAAGCTTCCAGAATGGAGACAATGGCTGCTTTGAAGTTGGGGAAGACAATACTCAACAAGCCAGGGGGTCAAAGTCAGTGAATTGCTTGCTACACACACTTGCTTAAACTCTAGATGCTATGCTCTGCCATCATTGATGGGCAAATTTTAACCCAAGCGAACAAATGTGTAAGAAAGGGTCACACTTTCTCCAAGGAATAGGAGGAAAAGTGGTGATTATAGTGAAGGCAGTAGGCAGTCTTGTTAGACTTATGAAATTAGGTCACAAAAGTAATTCATTTGCAATCAGTTTGTTGTCATTTCTTTGCATTACTTTGAAGTATTTCAGTAGTGCGATCAAGAATGGGACAGTGAGTGGCAGGCAGAGCATTAAAACAGATATTTGCATCTTTCTAATTTATTGTGAGGCTCTCTAACATTCTACCTTTTTCCTGTACACCAACCAAACAAGCACGGGAGGCAACAGAAAGCTCAAAAGGCCAATGCTGAGCATCTTCTGTTTGCTGACACGGAGCTGCTGCAGTGCACATGCACTCTAAACTTCTGTAATCTCAGAGTGACTGCCAAATGGACATTTCCGTAGGGCCTTATCCTGGCCCTTTGATGTCTGACTGTCCTCACCTGCTTCCCCCAAAGGCCTCTCCTTGCCTGCCCAATTGAGCTACCTGAACAATATTCTAAAAAACAGGAACTTCCTTTTCAATTCCCCTTACTTTGAGTGCATGCAAATATATCAAATAGTTTAGCTTCCTCAGCTTGAACTTCAAAAGCAGACCCATTTTCTCTGGGTCACGACTCAAAGACCCCACTTTCTTCACATCCTGTTGAGTACAGCCAGAGTAGCCATGGCTGTGGACATGGAGTGACGTTCTTTCCTACTTTCTTCTCCTGCCAGCCTTTCACTAAGAACCAGCTCACTTCAGTTTTGGTCGGCTTCCTACTCAGCACTTTACCACTTAAAGATCAATCAGTGCAGAAATACAGCATTTGTCAGAAAAGTCAGCATTTGTCACAACATACTCGAAACAATCCCCAATGGACTCGGTGTCAAACATCCTTCTGCCTCCAAGAGTATCCCTTAAACTTACTGGACCATGTAAGCAGACCTTCTACCAAGCATCAGATACTATCCTATTCACAGCCACTCTGTAACTTAATTTACCAGTTGAGACAGAAGGTATTAGTCTCCATACCCCCCCCCCCCAGTACATGATATAGTATGACTATACTAAATCATACTTGTAAAATAACATCAAATGAACTTCTGGCCTTCTAATAATGTCTTCAAAAAGTTTAAGGAAGGACTATGTTTAATAATAGAAGCTACAGCCAGATTTCTAGCCAATAAACAATTAATAGGGACTATGCAATCTTAAAACACTTTGCATAGACATATGTGTGTATGTATATGCCTATACATATATATATATATATACATATATATATATATATATATATATATATACACACACACACACACACACACACACATATACATACACACACAACTATTTTTAGGTTATATACACCTATAAATGTACAGAACACAAAATTAAGTATTGAATAAATAACAATAAAAAGAATCTTGATTTTTTTTCTCTGCTCTCACAGTTTAATTCTTTGTGACAGCCAAAAAATTAAACTGTCAATCATTACTTTAAGATGAAGTAATGTCGCAAGCTTGGTATGCTGGCATACACCTACAACCCTAGCATTAAAGGCGGCAGGAAGTGGTGGGCCTGGGTTACTGGAGATACAGTCAAATTAAAAAGCAAAGAAAGTACACAGAAGTGCTATTTTTAACAAAATAATTAAAATTATGTGAAAATATAATGTTCACAAATTAAACCATACTTTATAATAGAAGGAAATAATTTTCAGATGTAGGGTTCTCTTAAAATGTAAGTAATCTATCCCAATTTTGAAAAACTTGTAATATATCAAGTTAAGCAAACACCTCCCTGACAACACAGTACAATGCAATGAGTCCTGGGAGTGTCTCCGAGTGAGAGCTTTCCTACTCTTCAACACTGACTGCTTAGGGTCTGCTAATGCACGCTGAATTACTTTGGCCAGCCAGGTCCAGGGATGGGAATACTCAAAACTCATGCAGAAAAGCTTCTCTATTCACAGCTGTACACCAGAACAAACCCAGCACTGACACCTGTGGTCCCTGACTTCCCTCAGTGTCTTTTGCTACGGGATGACTCTTTAATTGCTGCACACATGGTGAATGTTCTCCCTGAGGAACTCACATACACATCTTTTAGAGACTTGCTTTGGAGAGGTTAGCGCACTGGAGGGCTCTGGCCTTATCTGGGTAGTTCACTAACATTGCACAATTAGACAGTATGCACGTTTGCACACAATGTGTGTGCACGAGCACCCCACCCACCCAGTCCCTGACTCTGTTCTTGACATGTAGCTCATAAAGCCCTCTATAGACAAGGACACTGGCGAAACAGGGCAGAAAGCAAAGAAAAAAACTAAAGGGACACGAGAATGAAAAAAGCCCCTCACCTCAGCCTCGTTTAGGTAATTCATCTGTGTAGAGTCAGGAATTTAGACAGAGCTAATGAGAACTCTATAAGACAGCTTGCAAAACTGACTACACTACCACAAGAACCATTCGTACAACCAAAACACAAGAACATGAACCTTTGTGACCTTTGGCTTTCAAAATGTTAGGTCTCCCTTTTCATCTGAAAACCTATACAATAACAGGCCTTATAAACTACCTTATAGTCTCACTCGAAAGCAAAGCAAACCCTTCAGATAAGAGAAGCTTAGCTTAAACGTAAACATGTTAAGCCTTCCTGTTATAAACTTCCCTATTACAACATTCTTACTGTTTAGCCTTGTCTAACTGTGTGAACTCTAATATGGACTTGAGATGAGTGACCTAACTTTCTATGTAGCAGCAGTGAGTCAAGAGGCTGGTTGCACCTGGATAGAGGCTGCTGAAGATACGTCAAGCTGTGCCACTAGCAAGACAGAGTTATATCTCTTGCTACCGTGGACAGTAGGGGAACCTTTTGTTTCATTTTTATTTTTGAGACAGTGTCCAGCTGTGAATCCCTAGCTGGACTGCTGCTCATTGTCAAGACCGAGCCATCCTTGAACTCTGAGGTCCACCTGCCTCTTCCTTCCACGTGCTGAGATTAAAGGCAGTATACCATGATCCTCCCCAACCTTTTATTTTAAATTTGATCTCTGACCCTGGCTTTCACACATAAAGCTCCTAAATACTCTGGAATTTCCTGGGACAGAGAAACATCTCTCCTTCCAATCTGGAGACTCTGTCGGGCTCCTAGTTTCAGGATGGAGTTAAATATGATAAGGGAAGAACTTCTGGCTCCCATGCCTTTACTGTACTGGGGGTAGAGGACAGAGGTTGAGCCAATCAACAATGGCATATGAGTTAATCATTAACCCAAATGGACAGGGTTGTAATGACTCCAGGCGGCAGACCACCTGGGGTTGCCTAGAAAGGACACTGAGGTTCTGCGTTTCCTCCTGGACCCTCCCCTAGGCACCTCTCTTCTGACTGGTGTCTATAGCCTTTGTATCCTTGGTAATTGCCTTTGTAAACACTTTTGCATTCTGTAAGCCACCCTAGCAAATTAAAAGAATTCAAGATAGGAACTGTAGGAACCCATGGTATAACTGGTCAAAAGCATGTATGACAATTTTATTACTTGCAAGTGGCTCCTTAAAGAGAATCGTGGGACTGAGTTCTCAGTTTGTAGTATCTGACACTAACTTCATGTAGACAATGTCAGAAACAAACTAAAGTATAGGATACCCAGGCAGTCCTGCTGGAGAACTGCTTGGTTATGGAAACCCTTCCACCCACACCACATTTGGTGACCTGAGGTAAAGTATTACACTGAATGTGAGAGTAAAAAAAGTATTTAAGTTTAAATTTTAAAACCATTTCTATCAGACCAAGCAGAGAAAGGAGAGGGGAGAGAGGGAAGTGAGTGAGAATGAGAATTCTAAGGCAGATGCAATTCTCTGAGGATGGCCTGGAAGAAGGAAGAGTATGGACAAATCTGAAAATATGCTCTGACTATGATAAGCAGGGCTGGCTTTACAGGCCACAGTGCTATATCCAAGTATGTTGGTATAATGTTCTTGTGGAATGTATACAATTTACCCTTGTTCATTCAAATGCTGATTTCTCTACCCCACTATCTGGTTTCAATCCGGACCTGTCTCAAGTTTGTGTAAACGTGCCACTGTTTGTTCTCTGTATTGTCAATAAAACAACCAGCCAATGCTGAGCAGTGGAGGGAATAAGGTGGGACATCCTGGTTCGGAGAGGAGAAGAAAGAGAGTGGGAGAGTAGGGGAGGAGAAATCAGCAGGAGAGGCCTTTGGAACCATGAGGAGAGATGAACCGGACCTAACATATGACTAAAAGCAAGTATAATGTGGGAAACCTGAATGGGAGGAAACTATGCAGGCTTGGAGGTTTAGGATGAAATAACTATTGCCCAGAATTGTGCTCTAGATTAATCAAATAAATTCTAGTCTCTGTGTGGTGATTTGGGTGTACAGCTGGTTTAGGAATAATCACTGTTTAACTAAAAGATAAATCAATAATAAATATTAATAATCAACAACACAAGTGCTTGACAGAGAAATGTGCAAAGTTAATATGAAAGTAGACTCTTTGCTGTGCCCATCTTCCTGGAAGTGACAGAACCAACTGAAACAAGTCAGTGACCTACAATGCTAGCATTTATTTCAGATTATTGGAAAGGCACTCAGTCATCCTGAGGTTTTAATTTATAAGCCAGTCCTTCAAACTGTCAAAGAAATAAGAAAAGAAAAATAGCATATTTAAAGAGTAAATCTGATAATAAATTTTAAATTCTCTTCACTAACTTTAAAAATCTGCTTCTAACTAATACATATTCATAAACATTTGCTTATCCTGCACAAAACAGAATTTAAAGTAGCAAAAATACAAGAAAAAAAAACCCTCTAAGATACAGAGCTAACGGAAAGTATGTTCCTAAGTCATACAAAATGCACAAATACAGAGTTTGTAGTCTCAAATCTAATTTTCCAAGTAAAAAGTAAAAAAAGTAAAAAATTCACAAATTTCCTTTATTTCAAAGTTTGAACACAGGGGTCTTTCCAGAGTCTCATACTCCAACCAAGTACCATGCATGGAGATAACCTAGAACCCCTGCACAGATGTAGCCCATGGAAGTTCAGTGTCCAAGTGGCTTCCATAGTAATGGGAAGAGGGACTGTCTCTGACATGAACTGATTGGCCTGCTCTTTGATCACCTCCCTCTGAGGGGGAAGCAGCCTTACCAGGCCACAGAGGATGACAATGCAACCACTCCTGATGAGATCTGATAGACTAAGATCAGAAGGAAGGAGAGGGGGACCTCCCCTATCAGTGGACTTGGGAAAGGGCATACGTGAAGAAGGGGTTGGAAGGAAGGGATTGTGAGGGGAGGGGGGTAGGGTTTATGGGGGGATACAAAGTGAATAAAGTGTAATTAATAAAAGTTAAAAAAAATCTCTCCTAGGTGCTTAGTTGTTTAGGAGACATTTCACTAAGGAATGGAAAACAGCATTAACATCCCACAAGTCTTTACCTGAGACCATATGTGACCGCAATCACTCTTGCATAGTCTCACAATGGGGGGCTAGTAAAGTCAGGGTAAAATTTCGACTTTCCTACGTTACTGCAAATGCAAAGGTCTGAAACAAATATTGGCTGAATGTTCATGAAGGACAGCAGCCAACCTTGGGGAAAGGTGCAGCTCTGACTCCTGATAGCTGAAGGAGCAACAGGAAACAACAGTGAGTGTGTACAAAGCCATTTGCTTAAGAAGTAATTAGCTTTGATAATTCATACTTCTTACATGAATGTTACATATCTATTTTAAGAAAACAGTGGAAGACAATTTTAAAATAGGTGAATGCTAGTGTACTGTCTATTACAAGATGTCTAAAATTCTTGAAACCAACCCATTGGTGTGGGGGGGGGCTCTTACAAAATAGCTCAGGCTGCTCTCAGACCTGTGTCTGATTGCTTCAGCCTCTAAGTGTTGGAATACAAGCTGTGCCAACATGTTTGGCTGAAAACCAATTTTACTTCAGCAATAGAATTTCATATGTATATCTGGCATATATAATTCATTCAACTGCTTATCTTTCAAGGCATTTTATTTTTCACTATATGTATGGCATGACAGCAATATTTTAGCCAGGGATGATGATATTCAATGGCAAAGTCAACTCAGTGACAGCTTAGAGCTTATAGCATATACAAGGACACCAACTCCACCACTTAGTGATGCTCTTAATGCCTCAAATGTAAACACATATCCAAGGGTGACTGTTTTTTTTTTTTAAATTGAGGCATATTTTAACAAAATTTTCAAACTCTTCATAGTTCTGTCACTGCTAACAGAAAGTCATGCAGGAATCTGATAATCTTGATTTAAATTAGGTTTTGACATCAGCTACATCAATCTTACAAATTAAAATGAGTCCAAAAGGAAGACGCCTGTCTTCAGCACAAAAGACAATCTGGTGGGTCTTTAAAACTCCCAATCCAATAGAGCTAGGCAACTGGCTTCTGTTATGACTAGAATGAATCAGAAGACGGATGTGCACTTGTAGCAGCACATGTTTTCTTTGTGATAAGTTCAGCTTTCTTATTAAATATATATGTATAAGTATGAAAATGTTAAGAAGTAAGATCCTAGAATTAGAGAAGCACCAAGAAAGTATAACACTGTCCTGTCCCTCTGTGTCTCCCAGGAGGCCTGGACAGCACCTGGCCCGAAGTGCTCTTCTCTCTCAGGAAGGTACAAGTGCTGCTGGTTTCTGGGAGGAAGAGGGTGAAGCGCAGGGTCAAAGGTTCCAACTCTTGCAGGAATGCTGGTCTCCAGCCTAGAAGGGTGGAACACAGATCTGAGATCTGGTGCCAGAACTCAGGTTCAGCTGGAGGTGCAGGAGAAAAGATGTCTTTGCAGTTAGTTATTGCTTTTTCACTTGGGCTGCCAGCACCAGGCCAGCTGGCAGCGGGGAGCTCCAGGCAGAGCCGAGTCAGGGCTTGGGTGAGTGGGTGGCTGCTTTAGGAACAGCCAGAGCTAGCCTTCAAAGGTGTGGTCCTTCTCAGTCCTCGATCCTCGCAGACACGCCGGTGAATGGCGAAAGCTCTACCTGGCCAGCAGCGTATGGCTGCCTGACTAGCAGTCAAGCCTGGGTGTCTGGCAGTGAATTCTTCAGGAAGAAGGGAAGCCCTTCTTTACCCAGAATGAATGAAGAGTTTCAGACAATCATGGTGGAGGAGTGGAGTGAGAAACAGTTTATTTCATGATTCAGAGGCATTACAAACCTTGGGCAGTGGGAGAGGTTTAGGGGTGAATGTGTTTGATGTGCTGGGGCTAGGAGTGTCTGGGATACTTCAATTACATGCAGCAGCACAGTCCTGTCACAAGACGGGGACCCAGTACTTAATTATCCTATAATGCCTCACATAGCCTAATAGCACTGACTGATCTTCTAGACAGCCTAGATTTGATTCCCAGTTTTCTAACTCCAGTTACAGAGGAGTTGTTATAATGTCCTCCTTTGGCCTCTGTGGGCACCAGGCGTGCACCTGGTGCACAGATACACATACAGGCAAACATCCATACACATGAAAATTTTAAGTCAAGTCGCTTATAGTGGCTTACACCAATAATTCCAACACTGAGAATGCTGAGACAGAAAGATCACCAGCTTGAGACCAGCCTTAGCTATATTGTAAGATCCTGTCTCAGGGCTGAAGAAATGGCTCAGTGATTAAGAGCAATTGCCGTTCTTCCAGAGAACTTGGGTTCAATTCCCAGCATCCACATGGCACCTTATAACTGTCTGTAACTCCAGTTTCAGGGGATATGACACCTTCACATAGACATACATGCAGGCAAAACACCAATGCACATAAAATAAAAAATTTAAAAAGTTTTAAAACATCAACTACGCATACATGATCTGGACCTAGGACCCCTACACACATGCGGCTGATGGGAGGCTTGGTCTTTATATGAGGCACATGGCGAGGGTGTGTGTGGGTGCTGTTTCTAACATGGACTCTATTGCCTGCTTTTGGATATCTTCTCCCTGGCAGCACTACCTTGCATGGTCTTAGGGAATAAAGATACACTCAGTCCTGATGTGACATGATATGCTGGGGAAGGTTAGTACAGGCAGAGGGGACTCTCCTTTTCTGAGGGAGGAAAGGAGAGGGGAAGGGGGAAGGGTTGAGGTGCAGGGGGCTGGGAGGAGAGGAGGGAAAGGGCACCCTCTGGATATAAAGTAAATAAACTAATATAAAATTTAAAAAAAAATCCTGTCTCAATAGAAAAATAGAGGAAAAGGGAAAGAAAAGAGGTTAATAGATTTCCAAAGGGCTTAACTTTACTCTCTCACACAGACAGCATAAATCTCAGGAATTTGGAGAATAAAATCAGGAATTGGCTACCTAAAATATAGTTTCCTTTTATATCCCTCAAGTGTGAAACAACAATAGCAAAGTAACCAAGATGGAATTTGGTACTGGGAATAGGGTATTGCTGTGATAGGTCTTACTATGCTGTTTTCTTTTTTGGAGAAGTGTAAAGACTTTGGAACTTTGAATTAGAAAACTGGTTGAATGCTGTAAGCGGGGTTTGGTGGACTACCCTAGTAGAAACATGGAGAATATAACTGCCCCCAAAGTTTAAGAGGCCCTTGTTCCCACCACTTAAATGAGCTGTCTCACTGAAGCCTGTTTCTTGTGGTACACACAGCCACCTGAGGCCATTCCTGGCAACCTCTCAGAACCCAGGAGGCAAGGGTCAACGGGCAGGAAAGAGAGAGTGAATGGCAAAGATGTGAAAGTTAAAGTCTGAATTGCACTGGAGACCTCAAGATAGTGGTGTCAGAGCTGTGGGCTATCCACCCAGAAGAGCTAAACACAGGCAGTAGAAACAACCCAGTCAGCAAAGCCGGAAGAATGAAGCTATCTAACCCCTTTGACATAGTTACAGGATTTGAAATGTTCCCTGTTGGATTTTGGTCTTGCTTTGGCCTAGGATTTCCTCACTATGCCCCACATCACCACTTTTGGAATGCCAATATAAATTTTGTGATATTGTACATAATTTGTATGTTGGAAGTATGTAATCTGCTTTTTTATTTTACAGGATGCTATAATTAAGGGATTGCTTTGAATCTGCAAAGAGGTGATGGACTCTTAAACAGTCTTCAGACTAAAAGTCTATGGGGACTTTTGAATTTGAACTAAATGCATTTTGCATTATTATATATGGTTACAAGCCTATAGGGCCGGGGGTGACTATGGTGATTTGGATATTTTGTCCCAATAGAAAAGTAAGATGGTAACCAAGAACTTTCAGACTGGTTTAAAGGCCTAATCCATAGGATGGAATCCACACCCCATATCTGGCAACATTATCAGGGCCAGAAAACCTGTGGCTAGATAGGTCATAGTTTTCCATGGAGTGTTATGGTTATAAAATGAGATTGTGTTATAGCACTTTTAAAATGACATTGCTGGCAGCAGTGGAAGCTGGAGCGCTCCAAAGCCTATGGCAATAACGTGTTAGAGCTCCTTGGTTAAGCTGCTGTGCTAAGCATGGCAGAGGCCCAAAACTGGCCAGAGGCAAGTCTGGTGGGATGCAGGTCAAAAGCTGGCTGCTGAGGTGGTCCAGAAGCTCACAGTGGCAGACATGTAGCTGCTTGACTCGCAGCCAATTTTGGGTGTCCAGCAGCAATTCTTCCCCAGAATAAATGAATCTCAGATGGTCTTGAAGTGAGAGAGCATCTTTTATTTCATGTGAAATCAAAGACAATATAAACCCTGGGCAGAGGGAGGGGTTTCGAGGATGAATGTCTTTGATTTGGGAGGGTCAGGAGTGCCAGGGATACTTAATCTACATGAACAAAAAGACCTATCATAAGAGGGGAAAGCAGTACTTAATTATCCTATGGGTGGGGAAGAGTTCCAGGCAGTCAAAAATCATTGGTGGAAAGTCAAGACACCAAGACATCTCATTAGCATAGCGTGGGTTTCTCCAAGAATCCCCAACAGCTTGTTCAACAGATTTCTTACCAGGAAAGCATTGGCCTGTGATCTTTCTCTGAGGGCTATGTGATGCTCCTTACAGGATCTGGGGTTCCCAGATCAGGCAGAGAAAGAACCCCACTGAGAAAAAGGAGTCTACCATTATAGACTGAGCACAGAGTCTATCCAAAAATGTCAGATTCAACCTTATCCAGCAGGGTATCACAAACTGGAGTTAAGGATGGCTGTGAATCACTATGGGGATCCTGGGAATCAGATCCTCATCCTCTGTAGGAGCGATGAGTGCTCATAACTACTGGGTCATCTCTCCAGCCTTAAAAATGTAATTGTGAAAAGCATAAGCTGGGAATGATAGTAAATGCCTTTAGTCCTAGTACTTGGGAATCAGAGGCAGGTGGATCTCCGTGAGTTTAAGGTCAAGCCTGTCTATATAGTGAGTTCCTATCTCAAAAACAAAGAAAGAAACAAACAAATGGCTAAAGGCTAGTGAGATGGCTAAGTTGGGAATGGCACTTGCTGTGAAGCCTGGCAACCTGAACTCATATGCTGCTCTTTTATTTCTAAGCATGGGCCACTGCACATGTGTGTCTGCACATATACACACACCGAAACAAATAAGTATAAAATATCTTAATATACCGGTAACTTAAGCTCGACATGAAAAGTCATATATTGTATGATTCTATTTTTATTTGAACTACCCAGAAGAGGTAAGCCCACTGAGACAGAAAGCAGGTGCATCATAGGCATTTTAACACTGACTTCATAGCCTACCATCCTGACCTCCAGTACTGGCTTGCAAATCATCTTTCTTCGCAGAACTACCACTTCTGCACCTGGAGCTGTCATTCCCTTTCTTTCTCACTCTGTTTCTATCTTCCCCTCCCAGCACTGTTTCCATGAGACTTGGCACCTTCTCTATCTTCTCCATCTGGCTATTACTGTCAAGCCTGTCTTTAAAATTAACACTTCCTACTCTAGTCCATATCCGCTGTTTACCTAGGGTCTCGAAGCTAAAGCTAAGCTCCTCTTCCATGTTCTTCAAGGCCCTGCTTTGCTGTTTCTCTCATTCCTCAGACCTGTCTTTCTGCTAATTGTGTGGTTCTCTTTACTACACTTGGTTGCATGTATTCTAAATCAAAACACTCAGATCTTAGGTACTAGAGCTATAGTGGGAAATGGAAATAACCCAGTGGTGGAGTACTTGCTAACATGTACAAGGATCCTAGATTCAAGCCCTGATATTGTACAAACAAACAAAAATTTGATAAATAAATTCTTAGCAACCACACAAAATAAACATACCAAAGTGAAAAACAAACAAAAACTTAAGGGCTCCTAGGTCCACTCCAACTGAAGTGGGAAGGGAGTTAGCAAAGGGTATCTACGTGGTGGGAGGAGTGGCTCAGGCCACAAGGCTAGAGGACATCACTGAAAGCTGCACATGTCTGTGACTCATGTGGTGACTCAAGAACGTGTCCGTTTGCCTGTGCCTTGCATGTCACTGTGCCTTGCCTCACTCCAGCCTCACAGGGTAGAGTCAGCCTCATTTCAATTCTATTTTTCTCAGGAGGAACAGCAGGTCATCCAAAAGCACAAAATCAGGAAGGGTGGATCTCACTGCGGTGTAGCTCACAAGGACCAGAGTCAGAGTCTGAGCTCTTGGTCTCTGTTGACTGCTTTTGACAAGTATCAATGCATGCAAAGGATTCGGAACCAGGCATATGGGTAAATACTGACACAGAAGGACATGACGATCCGGCAAGTCTCAGAAATACCAAAGCAGCTATCATTTTATTATGCTACATAAAACCACTATCTGAGAACATTCTTGTCAACAAATTTTAACATAGCCCACACAGGAAGAAGAGCCTGCTGGGGCTATGACTCATTGTGGAGGGAATGTCTTCTGTAAAAGTCATTTTTATAAGGAGAGCTGGGGATACATCTACCATGTCTTAAAAACCTTTGTTTTTATGTGTATGAGTATTTTGCCTGCAAGTCTGTGTACTGTGTGCATGCCTGAAGGGAGGCCAGAAGGGAAGCATCAAATGCCTTGGAACTGGAGTTACAGACAGTTGTGAGCTCAGGAATCAAACCCATGTCATCTGAAAGGGTAGCCAGAACCCTTCAGCTCTGGCCATTCCAGCCCCTCTATTGTGTCTTACAGTATCTTACCATTCAAAATAAACACTGCATTCCACCTAGACTTTTATGTATAAAATTGTTGTGTTATCCTAATGAGTTTAAAAGTAGTTCATATAGCCTCTAAGTATAGCTCTAGTAAGTCAAGTATTATTTTTTTAACTTGAAAAAGCAGATGAAATCACTCAAAATATAGCTTTATCTTTTCTAACCACACTTGTTTCTAACACCTTGTTTTTCAAATGTCTCTATCAAATAAACAGATAATAATTCCATAAGACAGATAATGCTCTAATAATCATCGTCATATTCTAAAGATTAATAATATAATATCCACAAAATAATGTCCAATAGAGAAAGGAAAATACAGTGAAATGATGTTCTCTGAAAATCAAAACAGCACTTGTGTTGAAGAGTCTGACTGACTATCTGATTCTAATTTCCTGAATGTGGAGTATTCTATACTGAGGGCCCAAATGACTGGATCTCTCCTGAGAAGCCATTTATTACCTCGCTCTGTATCTGCCCACCAGACTTTTGACTATCAGGTTGAGCCTTTGGAATGTATTAACTTAGACCATCAACCCAAAAGTTAAGAATGTCATTAGACAGCATCTGAGACCTACAAAAGACACTGCTTTGTCATAACCTGTCTACTAAACGTCCCCCAGCAATGCATTTAGCAAATACACCAACTTAAGACTGTATTTACTCTGAGGGTATAAAAGTTCATGTAATCACTATGTAACGGAGAGGATAAGAATGCCACTAGTCTCTGTGGGCATTAGAATACATTTTCAACACTCTGGATGAATGTCCTCATGACAATTCCTAATAGAGATGGAGTCTGAAAGAGTCCTAGTCCTTTGTAAAATGAAGTCTTAAAGGTGGAACTTCTGGTAGTTCTTCATTAGCAGGCATCCAAAAAGTATTAACTTATAAAAGGCTTTTTGGCCTCCAGGAGAGACAATTTAGGTTGGGAATTAATGCACAGACACAGCAATCAACCAGTTCTTCACAATGGAAGCATCCTTGACCGCCCACCAACACTCTTGTCTCCACGTCCCACATTTTTCTTCATTATCTGTCTGCATACGTTTTGGATCAATTCAGGTGAAATTTTAGAAATCTATGAGTAGTAACTGTACTTGCACTTGCAGCCTCTTAAGAATGCAGGCATGTTGGACCACACCTATAATACTAGGTGTTCCAGAGGCTGAAACAGAAGGATCTTCTCCAGGAGCTGGAGATGGAGAGAGACAACAAGGGGAAACACGTCACGAATGACGGAAAGAAAGTGAGGAAGGAAGACAGCAAAGGAGAGGCAAGAGGAGAGAGGAGAAAAGATAGAAACTGCACAAAGTTCTCATTGGAGACATATGAAATAAGCTTTGGAAACAATTCTTTTGTAGCTCCGAACCCTAATGAGGATGTTGCAGCTTTTCTTGTCATTTACTAAAAAAAAAAGAAAAAAAGAAAAAAGTTCACATAACCACGTTTACAGTGCAACGTGCCATTCAGGACAACCTGAACATGTCTAGGCCATGGTCACTTACTTAGATTTGGTTCAAAGTAAACTATCTCTTACTTTGGAACAAGAACTATTTTGTGTCAAAAATACTATGTGCACATACATATACATATTGCCTATCTAAGCATATCAAGACTAAGAAAAGCCAGACAAACACAATGGCATATACCTACAATCCCAGATAGATAGAAGGCTGGAGCAGAATGATCACAAATTCAAGGCCAGCCTGAGCAACACAGCAAATTTAAGGTCAGTAACTTGGCTCAAGAGAAAAATATTAAAATTAAAAAAGGGATCACCATGAACCTCAATGGTAGAGCACTTGCCTTGTATACACAAGGCCCTGGGTTCAATCCCCGAAACTACTAAAAACTTTTCTATCTGTATTTGTAGATATAACTTTCCTACCAAAATGTCAGGAATGGTTATCACTAATTAGTGTTCCCGGTGACATTTCCCCCTGTGTTTATTCTTCCTGAAAGCTTGAAATGTTCTAGAATGAGGGCACATTCTTCTTATATCAGAAAAATGACATTTCAAATACCTGTTTAGCCACTAACACACATTATAAAGAAAAGTACTATTGAACATTTGCTAAAGGTAAAAAATGTGCTATATGACTAAACAACAACCATGCTTCAAGCTCAGTTTCCATCCCATGTACATAAACATGTACAGAAGCATAGCGAATGCCACCAGGCTCCTGGACACACTAGTCCTAGACTCCAGTCACTAGGTACAAAACGCTTATTTGACTTTGCACTGACAGCTTCACCTGCTGAACCAGATGTTCAAAGGCATCCTAAACAAGAGTGCCCATAAAACACCCATAAGGAGAAACAATTAACAATAACACAGCCTAAAATTAGTTATTTGCACAGATAGATGAACATCAATGCACCTTATCAAGAAAATCTTTGTTTTAACTGGGCTAGCACGATGGGTAATTGCTGCAACCCTAACACTTGGTAGACTTAGGTGAAAGGTGTGCTCTGAGTTCCAGGCATCCTGGCTACAGAGTAAGACCCCCTCAAAAAGGAAATGTAAACACTTTGCTTTAAAATAGATTAATTCAAAGAGTATTGCTACTGCCTTAGTGAATGTACAAAATGCCCTAAATAGCCATTAAAAAAACAACAAAAGCATACACTTTACCAATTAGGATTTAGTAAAAGGGTTACCTTACTTTAAAAAATCAGTAGTTCAGATTTTTCCCGAACAAATGATCTTTAGTACACTTATCAGAAAATATACAGCAACCTCATCTCATTTGTAATGCTCTGACAACTACCATCAAGGATAGTTGAACACTATGGAATAATTTTTGTTACTGTGTTTTTTAGACTTATTCATTTTTTTTAATTTTATGTGTTTTGTCTGAATGTATGTATAGGCATCACTTGCATGCCTGGGGCTTAAGGAGGTAAGAACGGGACATGGTATCCTCTGGAACTGAAGTTACAGCAATTGTGAGCCACCATGTGGGTGCTGGTCATCAAACCCAGACTCTTTGAGAGCAACAAATGCTCTTAACCTCTGAACCATCTCTCCAGCCCCTGGACTTTGTATTTAATGTATTTTCCCTGAATTAAAAAGAAAAATAAAAACAAACAAAAATCGCTTGAGATGTAACTAGAGATGTAACTCAGCTGGCAGAGTGCTTGCCTAGGAAATAGGAGATGTGGGCTGAACCCCAGAACCACACACACCAGGCATGGTGGGACACTCCTGTAAAGTCAGCACTCAGGAGGAGAAGGCAGGAGGCTCATCCTCAGCTACATAGTGATTTTGATGCTAGCCTGGTACGAATGAGACCCACAATCAAAACAAATGAGGAAATAAAATAAATCAATGAAACCTTAAATATTTTCATAATGTTTTTAACTTTATAAGACAAGGAAACCACAAAGGAGTAGAGGGGAAATAGTAATCAAAGGATATAAAATTTCAGTTAGGAGGAGTATTGTATTCTAGAGATATATTGTACATCATGGTAACCACAGTTAATAACAATTTTATGAATTCTTAAAAAGTACTAAGAGATTTTCTCACTATGAAGAAACAACTTGGTAAAGATGAGAAGTAATGGCTATGTTAATAGTTCAGTTCAGCCACTGATATCTATATATATCTATATATTGTATATATATATCTATATATACAATGCATGTATGTATTTCAGAGTGACATGTGTACACTATAAATATGTACAGTTTCCAACAGTTAAAAAAGAAACAGAATGGGCACAGCGGCTATAATTACAGCACTCTTGAATCTGAGGATCATGACTTTGAAGCCATCCTGGGCTAAACAGAGTCTGTTTTCAACAAAGAAAATATTAAGTATATAAACTGGGGCTGGGAAAACAAGACTACCAATGTACAGTATGGCTTTTTAAAGGTCTACATTGTAGACGGGTCGTATTTCCTGAGTTCACAGCCTTGTTGTGCCCATTTCTGTGTCATTAGGACCTAGCACACTTGGAGTACAGAATGTCTCTCCTAAGGCTCGTATGACGGTGTGAACGGTAACAGCTAAGATACTGGAATGCCTGGTTCCCAGTGGATGAAACTGTTTGAGAAGAGTGAGGAGGTGTGGCCATGGTGCAGGAAGTGTGTCACGGGAGTGTAGTTTCAAAAGCATAAAAAGAAGTCCTTTGTAGCTTTCTTAAAAATTAGCAAATAAAGAAGACCAAATGACAGCAAAACCAGAGCATCTCTGCTGAAAAAATAAAAAAGTGGGGCCGAGCAGTGACGGTGTGAGTCTTTAATCCCAGCACTTGGGAGGCAGAGGCATGCAGATCTCTGAGTTAAGAGGCCAGTCTAGTCTACAGAGTGAGTTCCAGGACAGCTAAGGGTACACAGAGAAGCCCTGTCTCAAAAAAAGCAAAAAGCAAAAACAAACAAACAAACAAACAAACAAAACCAATGGTGAACAATGCCTTGCAGAAGTGAGAGAGAGGCTCCAGGAAAAAGGCAGAGGGTCTTTTACTTCACGTGCATTTTGCTACCTGGATTGTTTTTGAAAGCGAGTTTGTGCCTCCTGTGAAAACATTTACATTCAATTTATAAGATATTTTTATTCTTGTTGGATGTCAGAGCAAAGCTGTAGAGCCCAATCTGGTGAAAGCCCAATCTGTTCTCAGCGTACCCTGAATCTGGACATGGCACTTTGTCTTCCCTTTGGCTCTCCCAGAAATAATCTGCACGATGTGCCAGGCAACTGCGTTTCCCCTGGTCTGACCAAAGAAAGTTCTGGGGCAGGCTGCTCTGTTAATATTTAGGATGTTTTTCTGAAGTCACCCTTCCTTAGTCATGGCTCTCTCTGTGACATCCGTGTGCAGCTGAAGCAAGATGCTCTACAGCGATCGCTGCAGTCCCCCCACTCTGTCAGGGCCTCAGGTCCCAGGTCCAGCAGACAAGATCCGCACAGTTTGGCCACAAGTCAGCAACATGCTAAAGGCTATCTACAGCCTACCTACCGGTTTGTCAGTTACATCTACCTAGGAAGAATATAAATGTGAAGACAGGATGACTTTATACATGTCATCTAACTATGACTGTCTGAGAAATTAAAAAAACAGATGATTTCATACTGTTAACAAAATCCAAGAGACCACACACAGAATATTGCAAAATTATAGGTACACAAACCAATGTACACACTAGATTTATAGACATGTTACTCATATCTATAAAGTACTCATATTTGATCTAAGTCCCATCTTTAAATTAAACTAAATATGATATTAATCTGAAATAAAAATACAGCTGAAGCCTGAACATACAGGCTGATGGATACATACATGGTAAATTTGAATTTACTATAGTTTAAATAACAACCCAGGTATTTACTGATTATTTTTCTAAACCTCAGGACTCTATGCTCTAAGTTACTGGAACACTTAGAACACATATGGCAATGTGATCTAATTGGCACAGCCTGTACTACCTGAGCATAAGTAGGTGTGACTTTAAAGAAGAAACTCAGCAGCACTCTGTCTCACCCTCAAGGGAGTGCTCAGATTAAAATGCCTAAATTCTATACCAAGCCGATACAACTCTCATAAAACTTTCTGAAAGTGTCAACAAAGCCAATTACTTGTTCTTTCTTTGCATGAGTCTACCCTGCAATCTTTTATTTATCTTGTTCCTAGATTATAACTACCATATGTTGGCTAGACTTACATTCTTCTAGGCTTCCAGAAGAACACTGGGAAGAAAGCTGTCTCCCTCCAAAGGTGTACACAACAGAACATATACAAAGAAGTGGACTCTTTCAGTTCTCAGTAACTCAAATGTTTGAATACTAGAAGAGCACCTTTCATCAAGTCAGGCACACCGTACACAAGAGGTTGATGTTTCTATATATTTGCAGCCATTACATCAGCATTTACTGGCAGTAGTAAAAACAGGAAAAAAAATCACACTTTATTCTATCAAGTTCTGAGTTTCAAATAAACATCTAAGTGCAGCATTGTCCCTAAGCCCATGTGCAGCTTAAATTTTCATTTTGCTAAATAAAATGAAAGGCTGTGGGTAAATCTATCTAATGGTGAGAATAGGAACTAGCTCATGCTTCCACCCCACCATGAATCATAGTCACCAATGGCACTTAAAACACACACAGTCTTTGGCATGTACATCTTATTCAAGACAAAATACCAACCCAATATCCAGAAAGCCCAGGAACCAGATAAGAATTTTAGCACATATCTAATCTCACTACTCTGTGGCTGAGGCAGGATGATCAACCTTGGCCCCGAAGTGAGATCTTGTTTCCAAACAACCAAACCAAACTTTTCAGGAGTTGTCAATGTAGTTCAATGGGTAGACCACTTTACTATCATGCTGGAAGCCTTAGGTCTGACCCTAACACTGCACGGGAAAACCCAATAAAACTAACAACAAGAAAACTGGCCAATTACTTCTTATTCCATTTTTAGGTCATTACATGAGCAATTGTATTTTATTTCCATTGTGAAAATATTTGCATTTTGCAAACAATGTTTTAAAAGCTAGTTTATGTCAGTTGCCCAGTAACCAGCTATTTCTGAAAGTTAGCACTGCCGCTCCCGAAGACTTCAGTATCACTGTGTTGTCTGGTCATTTAACTATTACAATTTTTACCAGCTTCCTGACATCATTTAAGTTAGAGTGGCAGGGACACAAGATACCACTACAGCATTCCAGAATGAACCACTGGTTCTTGTTTTTCCTCACCTTGGCTGTTCTAATTTCCTGTTTTTATACATTCCTTTACTGCTATCTAGATGGTATACCATACCAGTCACTTTCAGTTTCCAAAACGTTACTGCCCGCCAAACTCTGCACCTCTGTGCAGAATTTTCAACCTCAAAAGTACCTCGCTATTTCAGTGCTTATTTCAGTCGGTAGTTGTCATCACACGGCGCTCCCCATTATGTTCCTCTTCGTTCTGGGAACCCCTACTTTTTCACTTTTGCTTTGTGATATTTGTACCACATTTCTCAAGTGTTTCCTAGCTGGAAAGGGGGAGCCCTGTCCAAGTTCTTTCTCCACTTAAATTCCGTCGTTCTCCCTTCTAAAACTCTCGGCTGTCTACTTCACACAGACGTGCGCAACATTTACCGTAAACTATGCACTATTTCCTTCTATCAGAAACCGTGACACTAACTCCTCCCTAAGAAAGACAGTGAGGAGAAAAAAATGATTAAGCTTCTCCAATAGGTTCACATACTCAGTAAGTAGAAAGCTACTTTAGGAAAAACAAAATAATACCATAACTCATCATTACTGTTCGTTCACTCTTTCAAACCTTCCGACCATATATGTTCACCCTGGATCTAGAAAGATCGTACGAACGTGCTTAGTCTTATATCTGGCATTTTAAAAACCAAAACAAACACTTCAATTAATCTAATAGAAGCTTTCCTGGGACAATTCAGTAATGAATGAGTCTACTTGAATTCTGGATTGACTTCTCCCCACATTGGCTGTCACTACTTCTTAAACCAAAAGTGAGAATGTGGACATTTCCAGCCCTGCAGCGTCGCTGGCAAAAGGTTTACAGGATCACTAGGGACGACAGAGACCATCTCTCCGCCCACCAAGGAATGCTTTGGGGCGGTAGTCACTTCTAGCCTGAGGGGAGGAAAAGGCCCAGCAACTGGCAACGACCAATACTGCCAAGTTAGGAAATCTTCACTACCTGCGCTCTTCTGCTAGCGACGCGGTGAGGAGGAAAAGACAGGAAGAGGACTGAGAGTAGACTGAGAGATACTGACCAGGGCACCTCGCCCTGGACGAGGGTGGGGACAGCAATGAGGATACCTGACCTAGGTGTGGGACGTGGGTGCGCAGGCAGCAAGTGAGACCCAGACGCAGGCCCTGGTTTGGGGCCTGGGTGGGCCACGGTAGCCAGAACTTCACCCCAACGCCCAAGGAAAGCAGGTAGGCGGAGAGCAAGGAGCAGGCTGACAGCGGTAGCACTGACTCGCTGGACCCCCGGATCGAACTAAGATCCGGGGCAAGCGGTGGCGGACACCGCACTGGGATGAAGCTTGAGTCCCCACCCGTCCGTAGGGAAGGGAGAAGGGCGCAGCCGAGCTGACTCCGCTCAGGTTCGGGGACAGCACTCACCCAGGCGGGCAAGTCGCAGGCGCGCACCCCCAGGCGCACGGCTCGCTCCTCGTCCTCCAGCAGGGCCAGCGCACGGCACAGGCGGCTGGCCTTGAGGCCGCGGCTGCGGCGGCACCAGGCGAGAAGCCCGAGCGCCAGCAGCACCCAGCTGAAGCTCAGCCCCAGGTAGCCGAGGGCGTACACCGGCAGCAGCAGCGCGAAGCTGCGCGCCAGCTGCCCCAGCAGCCCCGGCAGGTCCACGCTCAGCGCGCTGCCCGGGGCCTCGGGCTCCGAGCGGCCTCCGGCGCGGCCAGCGGCGGCCTCCGGACCCTCGTCGCCCGCGCCCCTCATCGCCCACCGCGCAGCGCACTCCTCCCGGCCGAGGCGGGCGCGGCACTCCCACACACGGCGGCCGGTCGCTCCGCCCCGCGCGCCAGCGCCCCTCGGAGGGGGACCGCGGGCGCCGCCGCTCCACTCCCCGAGAGGGCGGGGCCTGACGTAATCACGGTGCGCAAAGGCCCGCCCCCACCCGAGGCGTCGCCCGAGATTGTTCCGTTCGGGCTGAGCGCTCGTTTCGGTGACGCCATCGCCGTGCGCCGGGCCCTTCCTTGCCAGGACCGACTGTTCCGAGGCGGCGGTACAGGGAGCGTGTGGGCGGGGCGCGGTGGCACACGCCTGCCGGATCCCGCCCCCTCGTCCGGGCCCTCGGGAAAGAGCCGCGGGCGCCGAGTGGACCGCGCGGTGCGGGCGCGCCGTAGGCCCCGCCCTCGCTTTGCTGTCCTCGCGTTGCTACTCGCCCGTTGCTGGCGACGCCATCGGGCCAGGCGGGCCCGCCCTACCGTCTGCGCCCCGGGAGGGGGAGCTGCCCACCCGGACTTCGCTCGGTGGGAGGGCCGGGATGGTAGGTGTGGCCTTTGCGGGGTGCGGGAAGGGCGCGGTGGCCCTGGCGGGTTGGGAGGCCAGCGGGTGGAGTCGTTTTCAGCTTCGCGGAGTACTTGGCGCCTCCTCGGGCTTCTTTCCTGTCGGGGCTCCGGCCAGCCAACCCCTTGCCGCTCCCAGCAATCTGGCGGAGACCTTGAACTTTCAGGGTAGGAGGATGGCTGCTGGGCCTGCCTAAGTGGTATGAGAACTTTGTGCCTGCTACAATAAAATTCGCCCTGCGCCCTTAAAGTGTGGTAGCGCCGCTGTGTCTAGTCCTCTTTCAGGTCTGACTTCCCAAACCATGGCCCTGGTAAACTTAGGAAAACACAGTTGTCGTGAAGATTTTTATTTTAAATGCAACGAGAATCAAAGTTGTATTTGTTTTGTGGCCAACCCTCACACCCTCCTTAAGGCCATATTCTAGGGAACATCTGTGAACTGTCAGAAAAAAAGACATGTATGTTGAAGTTTGCTGAAGAGGAGCTGGAGACATGTCCCACTAGGTAAGAATACGTAGTGCTCTTCCAGAAGACCTGATTTCGGTTCCCAGCACCCGAATCTCGCTGCTCACAAGCACCTGTATCTTCAACTTTCAACTCCATGGGATCTTAACACCTCCAGTCTCTGCAAGGACCTGTGTGTGCACAGACACACATAGGCATACTTTTAAAGAAAAATTTCCAGGAGGATTATTTCTAACAATGTGGAATGTTGCAGATCCAGAGCTAAGTTATCCTGGGTTATATTTTGTTCCCCTCAGTAGCCATTCATTGCCCATCTCTGTGTCTGATCTAACATCCTTGTGATTCACTAGCTTCCACTAACTCAAAAGCTACCAATGTCAGCAGTATCTGAAGCTGCGTTTCTGATGTTTGTGATTCATCAGTGTATTTGAAAACTGCCTTGATTTAAGTGTTAAGCGCTGAGTGAACAAACAAATGCAAATAAATAAATGCACTCAGCCGTGGAAAGATCCCCCCCCCCGAATATGTGTGGATGTGTATTACTGCATTGCAGAGGCATGCCATGTTTTGAGAGGTGACCATAGTCTACTAGACAAAGGACAGTAAACCAAGCAAGGTGCCTAGGGTTCTGTTGCTGTGGAGAGACACCGTGACCAAAGCAACTTTTATGAAAGGGAGCATTTAATTGGGGTTTGCGTGCAGTTTCAGAGGTGTAGCACACAATCATCATGGCCGGAAGCATGGTGACATGCTGACAGATACACTGTAGAAGGAGCTGAGAGATCTGCATCCAGATCTGCAGGCAGCAGGAAGAGAGGAACTCTGGGCTTGTCATGGGCTTTTTGAAACCTCAGAGCCCACCCCCGTGACACACTGCTACCATCAAGGCTGCACTCCCTGATCCTTTCAGATAGTGCCACTCCCTGGTGAGCCTGTGGGGGCCATTCCTTTTCAAGCCACACACAGCATTTTCTTTTTCACATTATTTTGTTTGCCTCCACATGAAATCGCATCATATAAACTATATGCAGAATAGCAAATGGCAACCCATTTCCCCCACATAGCTCTTAATGCTGCTAAGTTTCAGTAGCATCAAAATAAGTGATCCCCTAGGATGGAGAGATGGCTCAGTGGTTACAAGTGCTTGCTGCTCTTCCAGAGGACCACAGTTTGGTTCCCAGAACCCATACTGGGCAACATACAAGAGCCTGTAAGGCCAGCTCCAAGGAATCCTAAAGGAATACCCCTTCTTCCAAACCAGAACCATGAAACAGGCCCAAGACTTTAGGAAGTGCAATACAGCTCTAACCCCTTATACCCTGGAGCCTGGAGACAATCTGACTTATCTCCCAACTCACAGTTTTGAAAAGTTGTTTATTCAAAAACCCAGTTTCCAGGTCTGGAGAGGCCATGCTCTTACCCCTTCCCTACTTTGAATTACAAAACCTTGCTCAGATTGAACTGCATTCTCTTACACTGTGGTCACAGTGCCACTGAGATACAGACTCTCAGAGCAGTGAAAGTCTGCTCTTGGCCATTTTTCCCTGTGCTCTACTTATTTTCATTCTTTTTCCTTTTTTGAAGTAATTTTTATTTATTTATTTATTTATTTATTTATTTATCTATTTATTTATTTATTTTAAGTAACCATGACTAAACCCTCTTCATAGGTTCGTTTGGCTTTTTCAAATAGGTTTTGAAACTCAAGGGCTGCTGCTTTTCTTGAATAACCCTTGCCCCAGTCAGGCTTCGGTCAACTGTCTTGCAGGCATCCTCATAGGGCTTCTGGTATTCCCCTTTTTGGCTGCAGTGATTGCTACAAAGCACATGTTTCTGGGGATCTAGTTTAATTGGCTCAGAGTAGCACTGTAAGGCACAGTCCATGTTCCCCGCACTCAGCCTTGTTGCCTTTCTCTTTCAGCTCGTTTACCTGCTCCATAGCCTGGCCTGGAACCCTGTTCAATTGAATTTGTGTGCTCCGAATTCCCAACCCAATCTTTTGGAATTACAGTTTCATCATTCCTTCCTTTTCTTTCCTTCAACCCCTCTCATGTACTCCTTCCATGACTTCTCCCAAATTCATAGTCTCTCTTTAATTGTTGTTAATTCACACACAATATTGTATGTATTAGTTGGGGTTTTATACCATGACCATGGCAACTTTTATAAGGAAAATATTTACTTGGGGCTGGCTTACAGTTTGGAGGTTTAGTCCACTATGATCATGGTGGGAAGCATGGTAGAATGCAGTAGATACGCTGCTGGAAAGGAGCTGAGAGTTCTACATCTGGATCTGAAGGCAGCAGGAAGAGACAGTGAGACACTCGGCCTGGCTTGAGCTTCTGCAACTTCAAGCCTGCCCCCAGTGACACACTTCCTCAAACAAGACCACACCTCCTAATAGTGCCACTCCCTATGGGGCTATTGAGCCCATTTTTATTCAACCCACCACTATATATATACACATACAGTTCATATATATTGTATTTATATATTTAGGAATACACACATTGTATATAACTACAACCTGCCCATTTCATAAATTATGTATATGATTTCAGGGCTAACGACTTGATATTGGATACCAGTCGAGATCCAACATCTTCTGACATCTGCCAGTCACTGCACACACAGAAAATGTATTCACTCAGACACATGTATACATTATTTTTAAAAACTAATGCCCTTGCTAACGAAGGAGCAAGAAGGAAGCCTTTATAGGTTTTGTGCTCTTTTATCTAAAGGTATGTGTTCACATCTTGTATAAAGACTCCTGTGAATATACCAGAAACATAAAATCATGCACTGTCTTCTCTCTAGAAAATAAGTCTCTCATATCTGCTTCCTTCTGCTTTTCTTTCTCCCTACAAACCAAGTTAAAAACTAGAATTTCCATTTTCTAAGGCAAATCATAAGAATGAGAATATGTTTTCCTCAAAATAAGCCATGAAGCATAGAAAGTACAGTGACTAGCTTGGTTGATGAGATTTTACAAAGCACCATTTAACGTGATCCTACCCCCTACCTGAATGCAAGAAATATTACAGAGATGCTGAGAAGAATCTGAGAAGGCCTTCCCGCATTCCCAGCTTAGTCTGTTAATGTTGGATAACTATCTTTTTGTCCAATCATAATAATACATGGATGTTCATGCTTCATTGAGCCCCCCCCCCCCTTTCCCCGAAAAAAAAAAAAAAAAAAAAAGGAAAAGGGTCGTTCACTCTCCATCTTCAGGTCTCATTTTGAAGTTTCTATGACATGTGAAACTATGGCTGTGAATATGTGATTATCTTTTTTACTGTTAGCCTGCTTTGGGATATTAGGCTGTTAGCCATGACCCTTTCTGATAGGGAAGAAATAGATCATTTTTTTATGTTCTCACCAAAACTCAAAAAGACTTCTGATTTTGATTTTTTTTTTTTTTTTGCACAACCAAACCACATTCAGTCCTGGAAACTGAAAACTTAAGCAAACAGTGGCTGACACCAAATGTCTGGAAACTCCCTGAAGGATCGCTAGCACTGGGCCTATATCAAAAGGTTGAAGAAGCTGAGATGCAAAGTCTAGAAACTGGTAGCTTGGATGGAAACACTCAGTAGTGTTGGCACATGCTTCCTCCAACTTTGCTTTCTCTGGGCCTCTGTCTCCTAGACAGTGCTGACCACATTCAGGGAGGCTCTCCCTCCCTAGACACTCTTCTACATATTACTCCTCTACAGATACTTACGTGTCTCCAGGGAGTGCAGTAAAGAAACTGCTGGTATGACAATTTCATTTTTAGGGGAATGTTTTTGTTGTGAATAAGAGGAAAAATATCCAGAGACCAGAGACATCTGGAAGAGTCCAGAGCAGAAAGAAAGAAAGTAGACTGGACATGATCAGGGTTAGGGTGGTAGAAAAGCAAGAGGGAACAGTAGAGATCGTGAGATAGCAAGAGATAGAGAATAGAGCATAGTGAGAGAGGAAGAGGATATCAAGAAGGGAAATAGCAAGGAGCCAGGACTGGGCAGGAGAGAATTAGCAAGAGACAGGGTACAGAGTGGACAAATGTGGGTTCTAAGGAGGATGAATAGCTGCGGGTAGGGAAGGGTCAGGAGTGGTGTGGACTTTGAAATGCTGAACAGGTACTAGAGATCCTGAGGGAATTAGAGCCAGCATGTGCTGTCAGGCACCACAGGTAGCCCTTTGTCCTTCTGACAGAAGTAAGGGAATGACTCTTTGGCAAATGGTAACCAGTTTTACATGTTGAGAAATGCTGGCCTTTATCCAACTTCCAGAAATCTTTCTAATAGCCCAGTTTGGCTCATTTCTGTTGTAGCTACGCCCTGAGACCAACCTTAGGTATTTATTGCAATCCAGTTGACAACAGCATACACTTGTTCCTTCCAGGTCACTATGAAGTAAGCCTCTCTGTTCAGCTGAACTTACATCAGGCTCTTCTGCTTCAACACAAGCCCACAGCAGGCAGGGCCGGTGGACTGAAACCCTAAGTCATGGCAAAAGTCAAATTTTACTTTTAAATTGTTTTCCCTTGGGTATTTTGTTCCAATAATGGAACAAATAATTGACTAACAGAACATATTATTTTCCAGTAAACAAATTAGGAACCCTGAAAGAACAGAGAGATGAATGAGTGACGAACGTGTGGAAAAGAAATAGTGACGAAGGAAGCTTTTTGCATTAGAATGTCTATTAATAAAGGAATAATGGAAAGGAAATTACCTTTTGACAACCTTCAGAGTAGGATTGATGCACTGCTGAACTACAGAGGGAGACTCAGGACAGAAGCTGGAGGTTTGGTGGAAAATAATACCAGGAAGTTATAAAATCACTGATCAAAGAAAATGGAGAGCTTACAGTGAAAAAAGCCAATAGACACTAGAAGGCAGACGTGACATACACTCCAGCAGTGAGAGATGAGACAGTTTGAAATAGTCCCAATTTGGTGTTCTGAGAAGAACATATCACAGCATCATTTCTGAACTATTCTCCCAGAATGCATGACCTGAGTCTGGCCTGGAACATCAGGTCCCCATCTAAAGGTCATTCTAAGGGATGTGGATGGAGTTTGGCAGAGGGGTTGTTTAATACCAAAAGTCCCAAGTGTAATGTCCAGTACTGCACACAGAATAAGGACCTTGGGAGGCTGGGGAGATGATTCGGGCTAAGAGCTCTAGCAGAGGACCCAGGTTTGGCTCCTAGCACTCACATGGCAGCTCATAAACATCTATAGCTTCAGTTCCAGAGGATCTGACAGTCTTTTCTGCCTCTGTGGATACTGCACACATGTGGTACACAGACTTAACTTGCAGGCAAAACACTAGTAAGGTAAACATAAGTCTTTTCCCAGAAAGTGTCCTGTGCTCTTTAAAAATCTGTCATTGTTTAGACCATGGTTGGGGGAGTACTTTCACAATAAAGAAGCACACAAACCCTTAAGTATACCAAAGCACTGAGGATGTTAGAGCCCTCATGTTCCAGTCACTTCTTAAAAGCCCTGTCTCTGACACTGGCTTCAGCACATAATCCTTTGAGGACATTTTGTATGCAAACCATAGCACAACTCTTTTATAAGTTCATTTAGGTGATGGAAATGTTAGTCCTGTAATTGTGTGGCTGAGGTCTCTTTTGTTGCTGCTCATCATCTGAAAATCATCTTTATGTCCTCCCATCTTGCCCCTCCTCGGGTCTTTTATGGTGCAGCTTTTTCCCCTTCGTCTCCAGGTAGCTTTCTGACATTTAGACATCTTAACTTCTTTTAAAGCCTGGCCCCAAAAAGAGGATGGTCAAAAGGGTGGAGCTTCATCTACTCCTCTCTTCATTGGTACAGAAAAGAGAAGAGCATTAATTGGCTTACTGAAACTCAGAAAGTGCTCAATTATGATTTACTACAAATTAAAAATGACATAAATTTATAAAGCCACAATTTAAGCATCTCCAATTTTCTTCCCTAAATGTCTTCATTTGAAAAATAACATAAAATAGTAATAATGATAATGCTGTTGAATTCATTTATTGTGGTTTAGTTTGTGCCAGGAATTACCCTGTGTATTTACATAATGTGCTGGGAATGGTGGTTGCAAGGTTAAAGTATGGAACCATAGTATTAGCAAAATAAAAACATATAAAAAGATTTGTTGAACAAAATGGTCTTCAGAGATAGAGATGCAACAGGTAAATTTTCAGAGACTCCATCTTGGAAACAGTTAAAGAAAGTTGCATGGTCTTATCTTGTGTGCATTTGTGTGGAGTATATACCTGGAGAGCCAAACAGGTTTCTTGTTATTTGTCAAGCAGCAAGTTTTCAGCATAAGTTGTCATTCTTGAAACTGGTTGTCTGGGATGAGGTGCCATGCCTCATGAGGAGTGGGGCTCCAGATGCTCCTATAAGACGTCACAAATTACCAGGAGCAGGCTCCAGACAGTCTGTCTAATGGTCAGTGTGTGGACTTCTGCTTTCTGTCACATTCCCTGGAAAATTAACAGAATCAAGTCATTAGCAGAGGATAGAATTATGTTCTTTATTCTGTACCTGCTTTAGAGCTGAGTGAGGGAACAGCAGGCCCTGTTGCAGGATATTTGATCCCATTATGAACTCCAATACTGTGAACTGTAAAAACCTGTTTCTTGTTTGGTGTGGTTCAGCCCTAGCATACACATTTAACCCAAGAGCTTTCTGTAAATCGGATTAAATAAAGTTAATCATTGGTCAAGAGAGGGAGCAAGCAACCAGCTGACAGGGAGTAAACAGAAAGGAGGTACATTGAGAGATGTGTATTTAAAACAGTGTGGAGAAGAAGAAAGGGATTTTGACTTTTTCCTTCTGAGGCAAAAGGTGAGTAGGAAGGACTTCTCTCTTCTGGGACATGAGCTGAGTAAGAAGGTCAGCTGGGTGATTTTTTGCCTCTCTGAGCTAGTATCTGGCTCCTGAGTCTTCATTGGTAAAACTGAATGGTTGGGATTTTAGTTTTGTAAAACCACAAGGATGTTTGTTTACATTGGTGATTTGTCATATGATTGATGACCGTATCCATGAAAGGACTGAATGGCATTTTGGAGAGGGAAGGGGGTGATTACTAGAAGAGATGGAAAGCCAGCTTGTGGCATCACTTGAAGGTCAGGAGGTTCTTTTCTAGTTCAAGAATAGCCATACAAACCACTCAGACTCCAGTCTCAGTGAAATATGGTTTATTCAATATAATATCCCAAGACTAGTCAGGTCAGGGACATAGAAAGGAACTTGGAGGCCTATGACATCTACAAGTTCTCACATCAGAGTTTGTATAGAAAGAACCAGATGTAAAAGACATGAGGAGGGCAGGAACACATTCTGGCTAATCGTGCATAGTGATATTATGTTTTTGGCTAACTAGACAAAGTATTATCAGCTGACCTTTAAGCTGATTGGTCCTAGGTGAGGTAAGTGAGGCAGGGCTTAGGGTCTTCTAGAGCACAGCCAAAGTGAAGCCAGGCATGTAGATAAGAAGGGTGTGACCAGAGTGTAGTCACATGAATAGATAATAAAACAGGAGTTATAACATTATTGAATAATAAAATGTAAGGTCAGCTCGACCCTCTGGCAGAATCCGCTAGTGCTAGCTATGAACAACTGTTTCCAGGAAGTAGAGTTGAAAAGTCTAAATTTTTGAGCTTAATTTCACCTTATAAACAAGCTGCCACAGTTCTTGGTGGGAGAAGGAAGTTGCTGACCTTGATAGTAATGGTTGCTATTACTATTAAATGGAATTTAATGATCTATGATCTGAAAAATACGAGTCATACTACAAGATTAAGTAACTCGATGTTACTTTTCAATTGCTGTGACATGTCATTGCCAAGGAAACTTCTAAAATAAATCATTTATTTGGGCTTATGGTTTCAGAAGATGAGATTCCATGATGGAGGAGGAAAGGCATGGCAGTATGCACAGCTGAGAGCTCACCTCTTGAGCTACAAACAGGGGAAAGAGAGTGTTCCCAGGTCTCTCGAAACCTGAAAGTCACAGCCTTCAACAAAGGCACACCGCCTAATGTTCACTAAACAATAGTTTCTATCAACTGGGAGCCAAGTACTAAAACATATGAGCCTATGGGGGGGAAGTCTCGTTCAAACCACATATCTCGCTTCCTGGCTCCCATGGTCTTGTGGCCATATCATAATGTAAACACTATTTAGTCCAACTTCAAAGTCTCCACAGACATCCAGTCTCAACACTGTTTAAATGCCCACAAATCAGTTCTGAGACTCAAGGTGTGTAGGCTAGTTTTATATCAACTCAATCTAAGGAGAGTCAACAGAGTAGAGGGAGCCTCAAATGAGAAAATGCCTCCAGAATATTGGGCTGTAGGAAAGCCTATAGTACATTTTCTTAATTAGTGATAGATAGGAGAGGGCTACTGGGCTGGTTGTCCTAGTTCTGTAAGAAAGTAGGCTGAGCAATCCGTAAGGAGCAAGCTGGTGATCATCATTCTACCATGGCTTCTGGATCAGCTCCTACCTCTAGGTTCCCGCCCTGAGTTACTTTGATGATAAACAGTGATGTGGAAGTGTAAGCCAAGCAGACACTGTCCTCCCCGAATTGCCTTCAGTCATGGTGTTTCATCACAATATTCGTGACCCTAGCTAGGACAGAAGTTGATACCAGGGACTGGACCATTGCATGGCAGGCCTGACCATGCTGTTTGTTGGAGGACTGTGAAGGAAGTTGGAACTTTTGGCTAGAAAAGGGTTGAACACTTAGAGTGGGGCTTTATGGGCCATCCCAGTAAATGCAGGGAGGACAGTGTCATGGGTGATTTGAACTACAGGGGCCCAGCTCCAGAAGTTTCAGAGTAAAAAATATTTGTAAATGGCCTAGATACCATTCTTGTGATATTTTGGCAAAGAATGTGTTTCATTTTGTCCTTGTCCTAAAAACATGTCTTAGGTTAAATTGAATAATTTGGATTAATGATGTTTACAGAGTGAGAGTTCAAGACAGCCTAGCACTGACTCTGTCATGTGCTTATTAGTGATCACTTTATGCAGACCTATACAATGAAAAGGAGCAAGCTGGACAAGGAGAAATACAAAATGTATTATTTGAGGACAGAGGACAATCAGGAAGTGTAACAGAGCTAAGCCCAGGGGTCAAGGCCATAAAAAGTTTAAAGAAAAGCATGGGGCTGGAGAGATGGCTCAATGGTTAAGAGTGCTGTCTGCTCTTCCAAAGGACCTGGGTTCAATTCCCAGCACCCACATACGAGCTCACAACTGTCTGAAATGCCAATTCCAAGAGGTCTGACACCTTCACACTAATGCACATAAAATAAAAATTAAATAAAATTAAAAAAGAAAAGCATGAATAAAGAATAAAATAAAGAATAAAGACAAGGAATAAAGAGAGCTGTGACCTAAAGGCAAGACCCCACCCGGCTAAGCTTCCAATTTGTGAAAGGGAATTAAAGGAAAGCTTAAGCAATGAAGGAAACTATCAACAGCAGAAAGATGATGCGAATGTAATTGAAAGAAGGCGGAAAGTCCAGATCAAACAGCAGAACCTGGCAACTTCAGCCACCTCGTTCAGGTTTTAAAGTCTAGAATATAAGAACACAATATAAGAATCATCCTGTGCAGCTAAGGAAAGCTACTGAGTCCAGGCATGTGTCAGAGGAGGCTCTGTATGGAGGCCTGAAGAAACCATGGTATGAAGCTGTTAAGTTCGAGCATGGACTGCTTTGGACACCCCAAGAAGTTGGAGTTGGCCGAATCATGGGAATTCCTTCCACGGAAAGCTGCAAACCAGGTATGGAACCAGACCAAGAGAGAAGTGTGTTGCAGTCAAGAAAGCTGAAAGGAGTTGGAGATCTGAAGAGTGTTTTGACATCAGACCTGGAGATGCAGTTTGGAGTTTGCCATTGCTGGGTTTCAGGGTTAGTTTGGCTCAGTATTTCCTCACCACACTTCCTTTCCTCCATTAGAATGGTAATGCATATTCTGTGCCATTGTACACTGGAAATGTGATCTGCTTTTTTATTTGATTTTATAGGGGGTTAACAGTTAAGAGATTGCCACAAGTCTCAGAGATTTTGAGCTTTGGACTTTTAATCATTGTTGAGACTGTGATAGACATGGGGACCTTTGCAGGACCTTTCATGAGGGTCTCGCTAGAAGAAAAGACAGGTTTCCAAGAGCCTTACAGGTATAGGTAGTTTGAGTTTCTGGAGGTGGAACAGTCTTAACTCTGCTGGTGAACCTGTAAGGCTAGGCCCTTAGTTTTACTTTAGTTGGAGATCTGAGAAGGACTTGAAAAGTGGGGCTCCAACAGCTTCACATGTTGTTTTATTCTCCGAGTAAGTTTTAAGGTAGTTCCAGTCCCAAGTTTTTAAGGTGGTCTCAAAAGTGAGATTACATTTGGGGCTGTACTTATCCTGGAAAGTCAGTAATGCTTTTGATAACCTGTCCCAGTGTTATAACATACTGATAGAGGTAATGGCCCTCTCAACCTAGCAAGAGGATTGCCTGAAGAAAGGATTTCAGAAGGGCTAAGACTGAGGAGCATTCGGGATCTGAAAGTGCAGTTGAAAGGACAGTGGGCACATGTGCTTGATGGGCTAGATTAATCTCTTCAATTCTTTCAGAAGACTGAAGGTGTCAGGTAGCATAGAGGTAACACTTAATTTTAAGAGCTTCACGTACTCCATGAGTGATATTGGAAAAATGAAAGCCCAACCATTTTTAAACTTTAGGGACCAGAGAACCACAGGTAGGGAGTAACATGTTTTGTAAGACAGTAGTTATCTCTGAGGCTCTTTCTATGCTACTAGAGAATTCTCTTAGTCACCCAGTGAAAATCTACTAAAATGAGCAAATATCTGAGTCCTTTACATAGGTATATGGGCTGAAATCTATTTGTTAATCTTCCCTCAGCATAGTTGTCCCATGCTTGATGGATTATAGAAGGGAAGGGGGTTTGTGGGATACCTCAGATTTGGCTAGACAGTTGGGTGTGTTTTGGAAACAAACCACAAAGTCTGAAGAATTTCTGTGTTCAGGAAGAAAGACTATACAGTTTGGAGGTTTTTGGTCCCCAGTATGTAGCTAGACAATAATTATTAAGAATCTTCCATTCAAAGGAGCTAGGAAGCAGCAAACAGCCTGGTCTCTGGCTTCTAGAGCCATCCCTTTGGGATGCTTATGAGCCCTCATCTGAATGCTGTTGAGTTTCCTGGGGGTATACTGTGGACATAGGCAGGGGATTGAGAATTAAGGCTGGAGTGGAAGCCAAGATACCTGTTTGGACTGCTGATCTATTCTTTGAAAGACCTACCTGTGCCAGAATCCAGGTAGTTTCTAATAGAGCATCTCAGAAACATTATGGGCAGTAAGGAGGCCTTTGTGATTCCATATGGCTGCACAAGCTTGGGCTGTGTGAAAAGTACAGACTAAATCTGTGTAAATGCTCCTGCTTCCGGCTGGACATCCCTACTGAGAGCAATTACTTTTGCTTTGGGGGCTGACATGGAATTACCCATAAGAGCCTGGATTCCAAGACCTCTGTGAAGCTCAGTGTTGTATGCCCTGAATGTTTGTGTCCTGCTCTATAAAACTACCACCATTTGTGAACTAGGTAGCCTCTGGCTGAGAAAGTATGGAATCTTGTAGATCTGGTCTAATACTGCAGGTCAGGCCAACTGTCTCCACACAGGAATGTTGTAGAAAGGTCACAGGGCTAGGATCTAGCCATAACATAGCAGAATTTTAAGTCTGGCCAGCTTCTGTAGTCCAATGTCTTCTTCTCACAGTTAATTTCGATTCCTCCCTAACCAACAGAGCCACAACTCCCTGTGCCTTCTGTCAAGGGTGCCAACCCTGTACCACCTAACATCTTGGAAACATAGCCAACCTAGTTCTGGAAGTGTTCAACACTTTGGATTACAACTCTCAATGCTAATCACTTTCACTTATGTACATGCAAAGAGAAGGGTCAGGAAGACCAGGGAAATCCAGTGCTGGCGTAGAACCACATCCCTGTCCCGGGAAGTCCAGTGCCTATACTATTTCAGGGTCTACTCCCAGGGCTCTTCCTGCAATTCCCTTAAGGTCTGATAGAGAGGTTTGGCTATGAGGCTAACAGCTTATTCCTAATTTTGCAAAATACTGTCATGTCCAAGAAGTCCCTGATCTGTTTTGTGGCTGGGTCTTATCATTAAATTGATATGCTTGCAGAAACTAAAAAGAGTTTGTGCCCAGAGTTAGCATAAGTCCCATGTTCTCAAGGACAGTCAGTGAAGACACTGAGAGTTCTGATAAGTTTCTGAGTAACTGCAGTGGAGTGAGATCCTGCAATTCAGAGATAAAAGGAACTGAGAGTCTAGATGGATGAGAATAAAAAACCCCAAAACATCCTGAAAGTCTAATCCCAGGAACCTGCAGGGTTGGTGAATGTCCCAGCATTACAGGGCTCGTCTATGATGGCCAACCTTATTGTCAACTCGAGGATCTCAAATCACAATGCAGATAAATATCTGGACATGTCTGTGTCTGGGAGGAGTTATTCCAGATTAGGTTAATTGAGTTTGGAAGGCCCACCCTAAATGTGACGGTAGACTGGAGAGAAAGCAAGCTGAGTGTGAGTATTCATCTCACTGTGCTCGGCACAATGTGACTAACTGTCTCAGACTTCTGCTGCCGTGACTTTCCTGCTCCAGGGCCGCACCCTCAAACTGTGAGTCAGAGTAAACCTCTTCTCCCTTTAGAGCTTTGGCCAGGTATTTTTCACAACAGAAAAATAATTGTTGTTACATGTGGCTTCTTTATTGACAAGATAGAGTTGCTGTGTGGAGAGCTACATGCATGTGTAGATTAGTAGCCAGGAGTTTATTAGTGAGAAGCTGCGAGCCATTCTTTGTTTCCTGATTTAAATGAATATTGGGGCCTTTGAGGAAAGTTGTTAGGGTCCTTAAGGGCAATTGTGATAAGAGCGTCTGTGAGCTTCCAGACTGTGGGTAAGAGCTTGTTGGTCCTATAGAAGAGCCTCATGGAAAGACACTGAGGCTTCAGACATTCCTAGGGTTACCGAAGGGCAGGAAACTGGTGTTGATATGCTATAAGAGCCTCTGGAATTTCAAAAAAGCTATACATGCCTCTAAATAGTAGACAAAATGTCCCTACCTATGAGGGAATGAAGTAGCTAAGTAGGAATAGCAAGGAATATGTGGTGGTTTGAATAAGAATGGTCCCCATAGGCTCACACATTTGAATGCTTGGTCATCAGGAAGTGAAACTGTTTGAAAAAATTAGAAAGATTAGGAGGGGCCTTGTTGGAGTAGGCGTGGCTTTGTTAGAGGAAGTGTGTCACTGGAGGTGGGCTTCGAGGTTTCAGAAACTCATTCCAGACTTAGCTTTGTTTTCTTTCTCGGCCTACAGATCAGGATGTAGCGCTCCTTTTCCAGCACCATGCTGCCATGCTCTGCTCCGTGATGATAAGGGAATGAACCTCTGAAACTACAAGCCAGCTCCAATTAAATGCTATCTTTTATAAGAGTTTCTGTGGTCATAGTATCTCTTCACAGTAAAAGAACAGTGACTAAGACAGAATGAGTGATGATATGTTTGTCTATCACACATGTTAAGAGAGGTATAATGGGTTAGTCAGGGCTTGCCATTAATTCTAGTGAGAAGGCAGAACCAGGGAATGTGCTGAGGATGGGGAAAGTTGGTTCAGGGTTGATAAGGAATATAACTTTTCTCCCTTTCACAACTAGGGCAAATGTGAGAGCCTGTATAGTCTCATGGTCTTATCAGTTCTCAGAGGAAGAGGGATCTCTTTCCAGGAACAGAGTTGGGGTAGGTGCTCACTTTCAGGTTGAACTTGAGCCTGGGCTCCTTGGGTTGAGATTGGCCTTTCTTCATGAAGTAGAGAGAAGCATTGTTGTTTATAATAGGATACCACTTTACAGACTGAGCATGGTCCTAGTGGAGGTATATAACCTGATGGCTTTTTTAACTCCTGGCTGACATGTCCCAGCTTACCACCACAATAGCAGGAATCATTTATTTAAAAGCTGGTTAGTTCCCTTAGACTGAACCAGATGGCCACTACATGAAAACCTAGGAGTTCTTGAGTTGGGAAGAGAATAAGTCTGTGTTAAGGTTTCAATTTATCTTTTCTCTTTTTTAATTTGGCCCTCTGGCTTTTAAAGTCTCCTTTGGGTTATTAAAGGCTTTCAAGGCCATGTTAAATAAGTATGGAAAGGAGTCTAGGGTCTCTGGTATATTTTTGAAGTTTAAGCCTAATGTCTTAATGGAGTGGATTGGCTTATAAAACATATGGCTTGGCCTTCTTGAAACTCAGAATCCAGACTGTTATACCTGTTTATGTTTTCAAATAGCCTGAGTTGAAATAGATCACGGTTCTTAGAAATCACCATGTTATTCCCACGACTTGGTATAGTTAATAGGTTAATACTGACCTTTTCTAGTCTCTCTAATAGGCGGATAACTATGCAGTTTCAATGGGTCCTTCCTTATAACATTCTATGTCAGTGGCTTATATGAACAGTGAAGTCTATATTGGGCAAACCATCATACCTTGACCTGTCTGTAACTGGATTGTGAGCATGTGTCTCAACAGCCTAGATATATTCTAAAGACTGAATATGAGACTGAAACGACCTTATATAGAGAGCAGGTAGTTGGCGTGGTATAGATGTATTTCTAGGTGAGAGACAAAGATCCCTTTGAATTCCTTAACGAAGGTGGAGGGTCCTGGATAAACAACCCTAGCTTGTATTGTGTTTAGGATGGTCCAGGCATGGAAAGGGAACATGTGCTCAGGTGGTGATAAGGTCCCCATTACGCACCTTCTGAGTGGAAAGGATGTTCTCTGAGGGAGAGGAGATGGCTACCCAGTGTGCATCAGAGAGTATGTGTCTGGGAAGGGAAGAGAGATATAGTGAGCTGCGCAGGCAAGAAGCAGGAAAAGAGGATGAAATGGGAGCAGAGTTGGCAGATGGAAGCGCAGCTGGTGGCACAGAGGCTAGAGGTCGAGCAGGGGTGTGAGTGTGCCCCAAGGTGGGCTTTGCAAGTGTTAGGCCCAGCAGGAGCCTAACTTTCAGGGAGACAGATGAAGGGAACGGGGAGACCAATCGATGCAAATGCAAGAGGTTTATTCAAACTAGGCGCCCGAACCCGCTTCCCAGCCTGGCCTCCTCTGTGCTCCGCAGCCACCGCAAGTGGCTCGGGCTGTGGCAAGCCCAGGGAGCAGGGGCATGCACTGCTGGGTGTGCATTGTTGTGCTGCAGCCCATGGGAGGGGAGGCGCATGCCGCTCCAGGCAGAATGGCTGGGCCTCTGCCCGCACTCCCGCACTGAGCCCTGGGTCTAATTCAAACCATGTCCACTTCGTCAGTCTAACTCCAACAAGTAACATTGACGATAAGACAAATAGAAAAACAAAGAAGAGTGGGCGAAGAGGTCACCACCTTATTCAGCCAAGGCGCACAGGCACAGACTCAGCTAGTTCCCCTCTCACAGGTGAGGGACTCTAACCCTCTCACAGCTGCTTGTGAGCTACCCCTCTCACAGAGGCTCGCAAACAAACCAAAACAGGTTGAGGAGCAGAATCTCTCCATCTCCTCCTCCGAAAGGGACAGTTTGAGCGTCCTCTAAACTGTCTTGTGGTCCAGGTTCTCACAGCATATCTGCCTCACCGTATTTGACCGCTTAGTTGGGCCTCGAACCTCCCCAGGGGACTCAAACCCCTTCTACAGATTCTCGATAGCAAACCAAACCAAAGTCACGCACAAGAACAGAGATCCGACACTGCCACTGCCGGAATAACTAGAATTCAGAACAAATATATAACAGATGAGAGACAAAGGAAAAAGAAAACCGAGGTACCTGCTTCTGAGGTCAGAGGAGTCCTCCGATAGCCGGTCTCTGAAGCTTCTTAAAGTACCTCCATTCCCGGCCAATGCACCATGATGTTAGGCCCAGCGGGAGCCTAATTTCCGGGAAACAGATGAAGGGAACTCGGCAACTGAATCGTTGCAAATGCAAGAGGTTTATTCAAGCCATCCTCCCATGTGGCTGCCCTCCAAACCAGCGAGGAACAGCACCAAGAGACAAAAACCTGGAGTTTTTAAAGGAAAAAGCATGGGGAGGTCGGGGGTTGCAAGCTTGGCAGCTTAGGATTGGGTGAAGAGGTTCTAGGGTGGTTGACTTTTTAGGCACCCAAGTCCAATGAGTCCTGCCACGAACATCTGTCAACCCCATCTCTTACTGCAGGCTGGGGCAGTCTTCCGTAGCGGGGTGGAGACCTTTGGCATTCCTTTGCAACAGAGTGGGTCTTGTCTCAGTTCACTCGCTTCACCTTTCGTCCGTGTCCTTCTGATTTCTGGAAAAGTCCTGGGAGCACTTAGTTTAATATGGGGTATAAAATTCATAAAGAAACCTGTAAAGCTAGCCTGTTCCTTTCACAAGGATGCCACCTGGGGTTTAGTGTAGGGGAAACAGGCTACTGCCAGAGACCTTCTTATCAAAAGACAAGGCCTGGATAAAAGCAGTTGACAAGGATGCACTATTTATAACTTAGTGTGTCACGGGGTAACCAGCATTCTGATCTGGGGCAGTTATGAGCACCACAATCTGTTACAAACAAAAACACCTTTTTTTCTTTTTAATGGTTTTTGTTTTTTTCCAGGCAGGGTTTCTCTGTCACTTTTTTTTTTTTAATTGAGACTATAAAGATAAAATTTAGACCAATTCTTGAGAACATGTGGAGGAGGGAGTCAGAGGAATAGAAGGAATGAGACCTTTCATGTGGAACACTCCCCACATGTTCTGTGAGGGCAACAGAGCCCCCTATAGTCAGGGGTTAAATCAGCTGCAAGCTGGGGTGACTCCTGAGAACAGAGATCCTCTCAAATTGAGAAGGTGAAACCTAGTTTCAGTCCAGAGCCAAGCCTACCTGGTTGGTCAGGCTGGGTTTACCTTGAAGGAAAAACAAAACTGAAACTGGCTATGAATTAGTGATGATTTGTCTATGGGATGGGGCAATCACACCATTCTGGAGAAAGCAAAATTCTGGGTACCCATAAGTCTTGAATCTGTCTAGCTGGAGGGATAAACAGCAGTCCCTGCAACACCAGTCACAGGAGAGTCTCCTCACTGCCCCAGAAAGTGGTAGCAAATGCTAGGACAGGGAAGATGAGTGATAGAGGAGAAGACAGACTTCTCAAAATATCTGTTGATCCATCCTGGATGAGCTACTGTTTCCAGCCACCCGTGTTGAGAGCGAAGGAGCTCCCAGAAGAAAGTCAAGGCTGACAGACCTTCACCCTCAGCAACTTACCGTGCTCATCCTCATTTTTCTGCTGCCTTTCAGGTTTTAGTATAGAGTGATCTCAGCCAGGATCCTTCCAATTACAAATGGAAACTAAGGCTTTATGCAAACGCCTGGAAGCAGCTTTGTACCTGATAGGTGAAAGCAGTCCACAGTCACAGATAGGAGGCTTTTGAGTCTCACTGGAACACAGCTCTAGCCAGCCCATAGTCTGGTCACCTGATGGCCAGGAACACAGAGTAAAGCGAGATCAGTGGAGGGAAAGAGAGAGTTCCTTATCCAGGACACTTAAATTTTATGCTGGGGATGATGGAGCAAACCAAAGGTGCAGGAATAAAATTATTTATTAGGCTAGAACAGATATAAAAATATTAAATAAAATTCACATAGATACAGAGCCACAGGCACTAAATATCCCCAGATAATTTTTCCCTGAGAGGCAATGGATGCTAACACTTAGGTGAACTTGGTGTGCTGCTCATTCGCGGTCTGTGTCTGGATAGGCAAGTCAGCATCTCAGTATCTCGGCAAATAGTACATTTTATACTGCATCAGTTAGCTTTCTTGAGATTGACCATTTGGAGTAAGATGTGGATCATTGGGAGCTGGGTTCTAAATGTTTGTCTAAGACATCACAAGCCACTGGGGTCAGATTCTTGAGTATCTGATCTGATTCTTAAAGTGTTGGAATTTCTGCTTAGGTTTTGGTCCTTTTTGTCTTCAATACATAGATTGCTTTAAACTTATAGTGCAATCCCTGATTTATAGAATAAGAAATTGAAGCACAAGGTCTAAAACAGCTACCGAGAGCTGAGCGAGGTTGAAGCAAGGTAGAAAGGCAGAGAAAACTCTGGAGGCACGAGAAGAGCAAGTAGCTCCTCACAGGAGTGTGGCTTAAGTCTCTCACCAACAAAATATTCAGCCCAGTTAACTTCACGCTGCCTGTTTCCCCTTCCACGTGAAATCATGCCATTGACAGGGAGACACATGTACCAGTTCCTGTGTGCAATTCCAGTGGCGCCTGTTACTTCTGCCTTACCAGATTATACTCCCATTCAAGACATCCTTGAGCCACCTCATTTATCTTACATATCGGATGAAAGGGGGACGTTTCCTAGCAACCCTTTGAGGGTGCCTTGGAGGCACTGACGTGCTGCATATGGCCAGTGCTGGCAGTTACCTGCTCCGACCCCTTGAGAAGCCCATTCTGCACTCGAGTGTGTCTTACTCTCTTCTCAGTGTCTTTCTTTACCTTGGCCCTGTGCTTACGCCTGTATTAAAATGTCTTTGAAAATCCTCAGCTCTACTATGCTGGCTAATTCTGAAACTGTCTTTAGCATCAAAGCCATGACTTTCAGTTTAGCCTGAGTTGGGGTTCTCTAAAGTCTAGAACTCCTAAGCCTGCTGAGGGTGGCAGTGTGGAGCCACGGCCTGAGAACAGGGTCATGGAGCAGGTATGTGGGTGCCAAAGTGGCCTAGCTTATTGCCTGAGAGTCCTTTGTTTAATTTTGATAAGAATCATGCACAGGCAAAGTGCAGCTACCTGGGTCTCAACAGTTCCAGCTTTGAGTGTTAGAGACTCAGCTGTCATTGTTAGCTCTCTCTAAAGCTCTCTTGGCAGCTAAGGGGTAGCACCTCTCTCGGCAGCTTTTCTTGGAGAGCTTGCCAGGACTCTGTCTTGCTAGCTGTTCTCAAGAGGTAGCAGCCCTTATTATTTCCAGTTCTCAGTATAATTCACTCTGCCTGCTCTACACATTTAAGTCACAAGTAAGAAAAGTAAAACCACTAGCAAGAGGCTGTATTAGGACTTGTGGTGCAGCACAACAGTGCAGTACCCGGATGGAGGCTTCTCTGTCCTGTCCTGAGGAGACCACAAGGGAAGTCATGGCATTCATGCAGTCTCCTTCCCGCTGCTGGAGGGGCACTCCAGCATAGCATTGCCAGTCCTCACAGGCGTGCTGGGCTTCCTGCTGTGCTGTCTGAATGCCGGTGTGATTCACACACACACACACACACACACACACACACACACACACACACACGTCCCCACTAGAAAAACCCACATTGTATTTCAGCTGCACAGCTCTGTTAAATAGTTATTTAGTACTGAGCACTCCGATCCTTTCCTCCCTCTAAACCTGTATCCAGTTTTGTTCTTCTCCCTCAAAGTGTTTGTTTCCGAGTGTCTCTTAATTACACTTAAAATTCTAACCAAACTGAAGCCTGTCCTAAATTTGTTCTTTTCCTCTAGACATATTATTTTCCTCATTGCAATGTATAAGCTGCTCTTGACTTTTACATTATTTAATAAATGATTATATAATCTTTCTCAATAGCTATGAGCAGCTGCAGATCCAGAACATGTTTCTTTTTTTTATTTATAGCACTTGGTAAGTTATCAGGTCATCAGAATGAATTCACAGGATCTTCCAGTGAAGAAGCAAATGTGGAAAATATTGTAAGACATATATGATTGATTGGTAAGTGTGATATTAGGAAAATAATTGTTTTAGTGTCATCTCTAGGTGAAAATCCACTTGATTCTGCAAACACACTGAGGTGTGACGATCTAGTTAATTCCACGGGATCTAGCCCCTCTTCTGTCTCTTTCTACCGTGTGTGGACTGCAAGTTGAACTTGGATACCAGGCTTGGCTGCAAGCATCCCACCAGCTCTGTCATCTCGTTGGCCTTTCTGTCCGATACTTGTTGTGGGCACTCACATTGTGTTATTTTGATTGAGGCAGGGTTTTGCAGTAGAGCCCAGCCTAGTGTCTCAACTCACAATATTCTTGCCTCGGCCTCCCTCCCATCTGGTTTTAGGAACATGCACATTTTCTTTATTAGAGCAGCTGCCCAGGATGGTCTGATGGCCTCTTGGTGGACATCTGTCAGATTCCTGCCCTCCTGGGAGTAGAACCTGTGCACTATTGCTGTTTGGATGCTGCAGGCTGCTGAAGATCTGTCAGTTCAAGGTTCAATACCAACCAGAGCTTCAGAGCATGGCGGCTGCCAAGCAAACAGCTTCTCTTCATCCTCTTCCATGGGCGGTTACATCTGCACGTGTTCTTATTAGACACATCACAACTGATGAGGAAACCTCACCTCCGGATGAGCCTGATTCAGCTGAGGCAATGGGAAAGACCATCCCAGCTGCAGAAATCCCTGTGCTTGCCCCAGACTTGGGCCTTATTCTGGGAGATCTGCTGCATCTGTGCACTCTGAAAACCCTGACGCAGTCATGAGTGATGCTCGTTTGGTGGTCCTCCTCTTGACCACTGAGACAACCGAGACAACACCAGATGACATCCAGGGGATTCTACCTGCCTCCACTGCTCCAGCCAGGATCACTCACTGCTACTCCTAACTCTGCAACAGCTGCCCACCTCAGGTAGGGACAAAGCTCTTCTTCTTCCTGTGGCGGATAGTGTCCTTGTGCAAGTAGCACAAAATACCTTGTTCCCTCACGTATCCGCCGCTGACTTGTTTTATTAGCCGAGTTTATTCTCACAGTTACCCCTGGGTAGTGAGCCATCGGTGGTGGAGGTGTGCATTTTAGTTTCAATCAGTGGCTGTGTGACTTAACCGGTTGACTACATTTTAGAGGGTTTGTTAGGGATGAAGCATGGGTGAGCAGGGACTAGAGTGGAGAAAAGGGGATGTGTTTACACTCGGTATAACGGGTTTGGGTTGCAGGTAATGGAGGAAGCTGTCCTTTTTGCAGTATCTGTGACTTTTTCTAACATGGTGGATAGTGGCTTTATTTCTCATTCAGTCTCCTATTCAACAGTGTGGTGCTGTCCACTTTCAGCTGTAGGTGTAATGTGATATAAGGCTTAAGAGGATTGGCTCGGCATCAGATCATCTACAGGCCTCAGTGAGCAATGTAGAAAAGCTTAGTCTTCTTTTTGGCCAGAGGCAAAAACCAGTTTAAAAAAAAATTGCTGTAAGAACTGGACCAAATTAAAGCATAACCACCACCAGGATTACCTTCCTTCTAAGAAATGCAAACAAAGACAATAGAGTTTTAAGTGGGAAAGACTTAGTGTATCTGTTAATACCTTTTGTGTGGCAAGGACTTGGCCTTTGAGTCTTGAGCCTAGTGGACACTCAAAGCTGGGTTACAGTAGTATGTGGCTTGGAAAAGTGTGTGCAAAGTGAATGTGTCGTCTGCAGAGAGACTTCAGAATGTTACCTAACGTCCACTGCTTAATCTTTCAGCGGCTACTTCCCAGATACTTCCTATGTAGACAGACAGCTTGGCTGGGAACAAAGATCCTCCTCCCTTGTTTCCGTCGCAAGGGAATTAAAGGTGTGCGCCACTACAGCCGATCACAATGTCTTTCATTAAAATACAGTCCGTGGAGTGTGAATTGTAAGAGGCAAAGCCTTGTTCACAGTTTTCTTCCCATTTCTCTTTGTCAGCTGTGGGCGCCAAGGTGGAGACTAGTAAGCGCAAGACCCATCAACAGACCGCTCCCGCGTGTCTGCGAGAAGCAGGCGTGCGCAGGCGTGCTGGGACCAGCCGCGGGGCATGCTGGGCCCGCGACGGCGGCCCGTTGCTAGGAGGCGGGGACGCCTGCCCGCTGGGACCCGGGTCGCCGTGGGCCCCGCTGCCTGGCGGAGCCCATCGACGGCAGGTTGGTCTCCGGGTGGCCCGCGCCTGCGGGGCCGAAGACGCGCGGCTGCCCGGTCTCGAGGAGCGATGGAGCCTGGGAAGGTCGGTGTGCCGCCGGGCCCGGCCCGCGCTCGTGTTCCCCCTGTCTTTCGCGGCGCGGCTGGGCGGGCGTCTGCCTTGGCCTGAACTGAGGACGGAGCTGGAGGCCGAGCTGGGGTGGAGGGGCTAGCCCTGCGGGTGGCCCTCACTTCTTAGCTCCGGGGCGCTTTGTGGAGGAGTTTCCGGTCACCCACAGGCATGGCCGGGTGTCAGCTTAAGGAAGGCACAGGACTTCTGAAAAACAAAACCAACCAACCAACAAACAGAAACGCTGAAAGGTGCAGCCTTTGAGTCTCTTTACGGTAGAAGGTTGTTGACTTTAACTTAGGTAGGTCATATGTATCAAAAAAAATTCCATCGCTTTTAGGTTTTCCGGTTTTGTGGAATACAGATTTTTAAAGTATGTACTTATGATTCTATCAGTTACTTATAAATTCTATGAATTACCTCAGTGTCTATTATAATGGATCCCTTTTCTAGTATGAATTAATTTGGGTCTTCTCTTTATAGCTTTAGGTTTCCTGGGTTTACAGTTTTACAAAGTTTGTCCATTTTGTTGATTTTCCCCCCCCAAAGAATCAGCTCTTAGTTTCATTCTTCATCTTGTTTTTTTGTTGCTCCACTGTCATTGATTTCAGCGCTGAGTTCGATGATTTCTTGTGGTCTACTCTTTGGAGGCATTATTTCTTTTCGTTTTTCTAGAGCTGCCAGGTGTGTCATGGAGTTACCACTAATAGAATCTCTCCGGTTTTGATGGAAGCACTTAATGCTATGAACTTGCCTCTTAGAACTGTAATCATTGTGTCTCATAGGTTTGGGTATGCTGAATTCTCATTTTCATTCAGTTCTAAAAAGTTTTAAATTTCCATTTTGGTTTCTGCCTTGACTCAGTTTTCATTCAGTAGTAAGTTGTTCACAAGTCTGTGTTTTCGGTCATTTCTATTGTTGATATTCAGCTTTAATCCATTGGTGGCCAGATAGGATTCAGGCTGTTATTTCGGTTTTCTTATGTGTGTGGAAACTTGCTTTGTGTTGTAATACGTGATCAGTTTTGAGGAAAGTTCCACATGCTTCGGAAAGTAAAGTACATTCTTTAGAGTGCAGGAGTATATGTGTCTGGTATGTCAGGTTGACTTAGGGTTTTTTTTTTTTTAACTCCACATGTCTCTGTTTAGTTGTGTCTGGATGACCCATCTGCTGGTGGGAGTCAGGTACTGAGGTCGTGAACTATCAGTATGTGAGGGGGATAAAGTAGTGTTTAGAACTGCAATATCCTATTTTTTCTCTTTGATAGATTTTTCTCTTTGTTGAGTATGTAATGTCCTTCTCTGTCTCTTCTAATTAGTCTTGGCTTGAAATCTATTTTGTCACATATTAAAATGGCCACAGCTGCTTGTTTCTTGGATCTATTTGCTTGGAATACCTTTTCTTGTCCATTTACCCTAAGGTGATATATGTCCTTCATGGTGAGGTCTGTTTCTTGGATGCAACAGAAAGATGGACCCTGTTTTCTAATCCAATCTGCTAGTCTATGTCTTTTTATTGGTGAATTGAGACTACTAGTCTTGAGAGTTGTTAATGAGCAGTGTCTGTTCATTTTATTATGTTGTTTTAGGATGGGTTTCTCTCCCTTGATTTACCGTTCTGGAATTGTTTAGTCCCTGTGTCCTCTTGTGTGTGGTCAATTTTCTCTTCAGTATGCAGTTTTCCTTGGTGCTTCCTGTAGAGCTGGATTAGTGTTTTTCTTTCTCAGTGGATTGTGATGGATAGTTTTGTTGGGTAGAGTAGTCTGGGTTGACATCTTTGGTTGTTCAGAGCTTAAGGAATGGCCTTCCTGGCTTTTAGACTCTCCATTGAAAAGTCAGGTCTTACTCTAATAGGCCTGCCTTCATATGTGACTTGGTCTTTTCCCCTGGCCACATTTAATAGTCTTTCTTTGTTCTGTACATTTAGTGTTTTGTTTATTATGTGTTGTGAGGAGTTTCTTTTCTGGTCCTGTCTACTTGGTGTTCTGTATAGCTGTTATAGCTTGATAAGCGTGTCTTTCTTTAGGTTGGGGAACTTTTCTTCTATGATTTTATTAAAAATATTTACTGTGCCTTTGACCTGGTTTCTTCTCCTTCCTTTACATCTGTTATTCATAGGTTTGGTCTTTTCATTGTATGCTGGGTTTCCTGGATGCTTGTCCTTGGATTTTGTTTTAGGTTTAACCTTTTCTTTGGGCTATCCACTTCTTCTATTTTGTCTTCAAGACCTGATCTTCTCTTTCATGTCTTAATCTGGTGGAGAGGTTTACCTCTGACGTTTTTGTTTGAGATCCTGAGTTTTTTCAGTTCCAATTGTATTTCTGTTTGGAATTTCTTTAATGATTCTGTTTCTTTACTAAATTCCACTTTCATGCCCTGAATTGTTTTCATTATTTCTTTGAACTGCTTAGTTGTGTGTGTTCACAGTCTTTGTTAAATCTTCCATTCACTTCCTCTTTAAGGTCCTTGAACGTGTTTGTAATTGCTATTTTGAAACCCCTGTCTTGTGCTTCAGCTAAATTGCTTTTCTCGATAGTCTGTGATAGTAGACTTGCTGGCTTCTGGAGGAGGCATTTTGTCTTGGTGGTTCATGTTTGTTTTTGTGCTCTCTAGGCATCTGCAGTTCAGATGCTTGAAGTGTTTCTTGGTGTAGATATCTGGTCTTGTCTTTGTTGCGTGTGTGTTCTGTTCTTTGGATGCATTGGCGTACCCTGGGTCGTTGCCAAGAGTGGTGGCTATGAGATCCCTGAGTCCTAGTCACATTTGGTGGTTGTGGCATTCCTGGTGACAGGCAGTTCTAGTTCCCAGCCAAACGTGGTGGTTGCGGAGTCCTTGGCAGAGAGCTGTTCTGTGGGTCAATGGGGAGTCACAGAGGGATGGAAATGGGGTAGACGCGACGGCTGAGAGGGCATCAAGAAGGAAGTAAGGGGACCCTGGGTCTGTCCCAAAAAGTCAATTCCTTCCTGGATAGAGGTGGGCTGGGAGGTGGGGCTCCTGTGGGCAGGCTTAGCAGAGCTAAATTACATCTGTAGAGGATGGAATGGCGGCGGGAGGGAAAACTGATGGTTCAGGTTACTTGGACCTGGGTACCACCCTTGTGCAGTGGTGGGGTCCCTGGTAGAAAGTGGTTCTGCTGGTTGGTGGGTCACAAAGGTGAGAGGTATGCTAGAAGAAAAGGCTGAAAGAAGCCACAGGGCAGATGAAGCGAGTCACTGGGTCTACAGCCGGAGGCTGAAGCCCTAGAAGATGGAGGTGCTGGGTAGAGGGCCATATTAGGCTTCTCAACGTGAGTTCTGAGAGTGTGGGATTAGCAGCTCACGCTTGTTTTGTTTTGTGTTTTGAGACAGGTTTTCTTTGCGTAGCCTTGGCTGTCCAGGAACTCATTCTGTAGTCTAAGCTGGCCTCAAGTCAGAGATCCACATGCCTCTGCCTCCTGAGTCCTGGGATTAAAGACATGTGCCACCATGCCAGGAAGTTTCTCACATTTTTAAGGCAAGTTGTTTACCAGCTGAGCCACTTCTCCAGTCCCCATTACCTTCCGAGACAGGTTTATAGATTCAAGTAGTGTAGTCGACTCAGTATACCATTTGATATATATTAGATGCGAAATGAAAATTCTGTCTTTCTGGTTTCTATTTTTTTTTAATGGAATGATCAAATTTAACTGTTAGAACATGAGTAATCTTTTAATTTTGCTCATGTATTCCTGGACCGTGAATTGGAGAACACACAGCTCAAATAGCTTAATTCTGCTCCTTTGACATCTGAGGTCACAAACAGGTTTGGGGCTCATGGTGACTCCTGGTGGATCCTGTCACATTCTGGCCACTAAGCGACCCTGTGGGGCCTCTGCTCTGCCTTAGCTGGAACAGCTACGTGTTGCCTTTCTCCCACTATCCTGCTTTCCTTCTTTACATCTGAACTCCTGTGCTAGGTAGCCTGAGAAAGACCACGGGGAGCCATGTTCCTTGGTAGCCACATAGCATGCTTCTGGCCTAGGACGGGCCAACCACAGTAGAAGGAGCAGAAATCCCTGACTCAGCCCTGTGCTCAATATTTGGAATGAGACAGTTTATTGTGGCCCATCTGAAAAATGTTTTTTAGTATTTTTTGTTGTTGTTTAAATAAATTATGTATATGGGTGTTCTGCCTGTGTGTATGTTTGTGTAGCACATACTTGTCTGTGTTTTGAGGAGGCCAGATGCTGCAGTGAGAGCCCATGGGACTGGAGTTACAGACATTGTCAGCTGCTGTGTAGGTGCTAGGACTGGGCACAGATTTCCTATAAAGCAGCCACTGCTCTTCAAAGCTCAGCTATCTTTCTTGACACCTGAGAGATGCTCACAAAATGCCTGCCCGTAATCTGTTCTTTAACTGCTATTACAACTTTGTTTTCTCTTTTATTTGGTAATAGTTTTTGAAATAGCCAATGAAAGGGGTCTGTAATAATTATGGACCACTTTATACTAGTGAATAATTTAAACATCTCTTTATTTGTATCTTTTTTGTTTTGTTTTGAGACAGAGTATCCCTGTGTGTCTGAGATTGGCCTCAAACTCTATATTCTCCTGCTTTGGCCACCCCAGTGCTGGGGGTTACAGATGTGGGCCCTATTCTTGGCCTGTACTTGGGTCATCTTTCATTTCAATAGGAAAGCAAAACTAGATAATAAAAGGTATTTTTTGTTAATTATTTTTGATACAAATAGTATGATGGAACTACAAAATTTGTTATTTTAAATTTTTTCCCCTAGGGCCTCCTCATATTGCCTACGCTGGCTGGAACTTAGAATCCTCCTGCCTCAGCTTCCTGAGTGTTAGAATATGGCTATGTGCCACTATGTTTGACTTGATAATTCTGACTTTGTTCTTTGCTTTTTAGAGAAGAACCAAAGATGATACTTGGAAAGCAGATGACCTCAGAAGACACCTTAAGGTAATGTATTTTAAAGACTTGATGTGGGCTTCACAAGCAACCTTCATGGGCTTTTGGACAGTGTGACCAGGCTCAACCTCGCATAGCTTTGGTTACAAATTTCATTTCAGAGGCATTTTTGATTCAAAGATGAAGCAAGGTAGTCAATACTTCTGGAATATTTTGGGGTGTGGCCCTGCACTGGGGCTGAGATGTCCTCTTTGTCAGCCCAGCTGGTAGCTCCTCCAGCTTGAATGTTGAGATTTAGTTCTTCTGAGAATTTCATAGTAAAGCTTTCATTTATTTCTTTAAAGCAGGATCTCCCTCCGTAGCCTGGGCTGGCCTTGAGTTGAGGTGGCTATGATTCTCCTGTCCCATTCTCATGAGTGCTGGCATTATACTTGCACTTGTGCTTGGCTTTACCGTCACTGTTGTTGCCACAGGGTCTCACCATCCAGCCCTGGCTGGCCTGGAACTTCAGCAAATCAGAATGGCCTCAAACTCAGAGATCCACCTGCTTCTGCCTCTTGAGTGCTGTGCTTAACGGCATGTGCCACCATGCCCAGCTGCCTTTATTGTTCATGTACTAACCACGCGGTTCTTGCCCCAGCAACTTGAAAACACAGCTTCATTATCTCTTGAGTTATAGGTTGTGTTTTATTGTTTTACTTCCTGCAGTACTAAGATTGAACTCATACTTATGGCTAGGCCAATCTTCTGCTGCATCCTGCCTCCCATATTGCGTTTCAGGCTTGATTTGCCAGTGACCTCGCCCATCTCTTGTACCTGGGTTGGTCAGCAGTCAGCATTGGTAGAAATGTTCAGTGGGACTCCAGGTAGTATTCTAGGAGTATTTGTTCGGCTCTATCTCCCATCTCGCTGGACTGAGAAAGCAGCTGCAGTCAGTGAGTTTTAAAAAGTGTTTCAGATGAATCTTTCTGTCCAGATATTGGAAGTAAAATGGATGTGTGCTTTCATGCTCAAGGAACATCTTGCTTATGTTGTTTTAGGCTGTACGATCAGGTAGTCCCAAGGAAGATAGGAAAGTTAGAGAAAAGAAGATGCACAAGGAGGCAGAACTGGGCACTCTGGAGTACAGAGAACACAAGAGCCGGGACCCAGAGCGAGAGGCCCGGCACAAGGAGAAGACTGCGGACAGAGACCTGTATGCCTCCCTGGAACATCTTCGTGGGGAGAGAGACCGGGAGAAGCACAAAGAAAGGAGGAAAGACATGAAAGACCGTGAGAAAGACAAGCTGAAAGACAGACATCGAGACCAAGATGCTGAGAAGGCTTACAGTCGAGGCAAGGACAGAGAGAGAGAGAAGGAGAGAAGGGCCCGGAAAGAAGAGCTCAGGCAAACTATGACCTACCATGACCTCCTGGGTCGGGAAATGCGGGGCCGGCAGACAGGGGAGAGGAAGGTCTACACCGGTGGGTCTCATTAGCTATATTTCTTTTGCTATTGATTGATTGTTCCATTGATGGCTGTGTGTGTGTGTGTGTGTGTAGGCACATGTGTGCCACACTCTGACAGGAGGTTACAGGACAGCTTACAGGAGCTGGCTTTTACCTTCGTAGTTTTGAGATGGGCTCTCTTTCTGCTGCACCACGTGCTTTAGGCTAGCTGGCCTGAGGGGTCTGGCTGACTCTCCTCACTCCACCTCCCATCGTGTGTAGGAGCAGCTGTATCCAGCTTTGACATGGGTTCGGGGTTTGTCAGGCTTGATTGGCTAGTGCCTTTACTAGCTGAGCCATTTTCTTGGCCTGCATTTTGTTTAAAAGTTCTCATTGTTGGAAGGAACTTTTTTTTTTAGTTCAGTTATTTTCTCTCAGGTTTTCATGTATGCTTTAACTTTGTATTTAGGAAACAGAAAGTAACAGTTTCCTAGCCTCTGTGTTTTTTACTATGAAATTTTTTTTTAAAAATTTCCTCAATAAAGGAACCATTTCCTTAGTATTTACTAGCCTAGCATTTTTAACTTTTGAAATTCTTTTTTTTTAATTTATTATCTCAATAAGTCTTAGTCTCCATGGAAAAACAAAAATAAAGCACTTTAATAAAAGTATTCCATCAAAGTGTTAATTCTATTGCAGTATTGGAGATCTGAGGCTCAAACAGATCTGAGGCTATTGTTCATGGTAGACAAGGACTCTGCCACTGAGCTAAAGCCCTGCCCTTTGGGTTTTCTTTTCTTTTCTTTTTTTTTTTTAAATTTAAATTAAATTTTTTTCTTTTTTTAAAATTTATTTGTATATTTTTTTCTTTAAATTAAAAATTTTTTTACTAATTACAGTTTATTCATTTTGTATCCCAGCTATAGCCCCCTCCCTCAATCTCTCCCAACCCCACCCACCCTCCCTCATCTCCTTTTATGCCCCCCTCCAAGTCCACTGAAAAGGGAGGTCCTCCTTCCCTTCCATCTGACCCTAACCTATCAGGTCTCATCAGGACTGACTGCATTGTCTTCCTGTGCAGCCTGGTAAGGCTGTTCGCCCCCTCGGGGAGGTGATCAAAGAGGAGGCCAATCAGTTCATGTCAGAGACAGTCCCTGTTTCTATTACTAGGGAACCCTCTTGGACACTGAGCTGCCATGGGCTACATCTGTGCCAGAGTTCTAGGTTATCTCCATGCATGGTCCTTGGTTGGAGTATCAGTCTCAGAAAAGAACCCTGTGCCCAGGTTTTTGGGTCTGTTGCTCTCCTTGTGGAGTTCATGTCCCCTCCAGGTCTTTCTGTCTCCCCCTTCTTTCATAAGATTCCCTGCACTCTGTCCAAAGTTTGGTTATGAGCCTCAGCAACTGCTTTGATACCCTGCTGGGTAGAGTCTTTCAGAGGCCCTCTGTGGTAGACTCCTGGTCTGTTGTCTGTTTTCTCCCTCTTCCAATGTCGGTCCTTTTTGCCTTTCTGAGTGAGGATTGATCATCTTACCCAGGATCCTCCTTCTTGCTTAGCTTCTTTAGGTGTACAGATTTTTGTATAATTATCCTATAGTATATAGCTAATATCCACTTATAAGTGAGTATATACTGTGTGTGTCTTTCTGCTTCTGGGATACCTCACTTAGGATGATCTTTTCTAGTTCCCAGCATTTGCCTGCAAATTTCATGTTTTCCTTGTTTTTAATTGCTAAGTAGTATTCCATTGTGTAAATGTACCACAATTTCTGTATCCATTCCTCAGTTGAGGGACATCTGGGTTGTTTCCAGGTTCTGGCTATTACGAATAAAGCTGCTATGAACATGGTTGTATTGGGTAGTACTTTGGTTCATCCTCCCAGCTTCACCTGTGGCTTCTCTTACAGACTCTGTAGAGTCCTGTTTCCCCACCTCCAGTTCCTAATTGCTTCAGCTTCCTGTCAAGTGTTATTTGTAAGGCTCCACTTCCAGGGTGCCACCGACATTTACTAGTTCATCTCAGTAACGAACTGCCAGGAAAGAAGAACTGTATCTGTTTCTTGGCCATATTCATCTTCCCTTTAAGTTTACTACTAGCACTTGTTACCCTTGCAGTGGGAGAATATGTCTTAGTTGAAGAATGTTTTAAAATACAAGTTAATGAACATATGTGCAGTAGTAAAATCTATAGCAAGTTATTGCTGGCTTTTTGGTAAGATAAAGTTTGGGAATATTAAAAGTATGTTGTATTTTTTAGTAACTAAAATACGAACTGAGGAAAAAGAAAAGAGAGAGGAAGATTCTGAAAGAGGAGATGACGACAGAGAAAGAAGATATCGAGAAAGAAAGGTACCCAGGCCTGAGGCAGCGGAGCGCGTGGTACACTCCCTGAGGAGGAGATGAAGCTTCTGGACTTGTTCTTTCTGAAAATACACTTTAAACTTGTGATTGACAAGTAATAATTGAACACACTTATAGGGCACAGTGTGACATTTCAGCATACACATACGGTGTTGAATCTCTACCATAGGGTGATTGCCTGTCACCGAAGACATTCTGTCTTCGGGAGGGCTGGCTATTGCTGTGTTGGAGCACAGAGAGCAAAAGCAACTTGGCGAGGAAAGGGTTTATTGTATCCCACATTGTAGCCATCATCAAAATAAGACAGAAACTCCAGCAGGGATAGAACCTGGAGGTGGGAGCTGATTCAGAGGCCATGGAGGGGTCCTGCTCAGCCTGTTCTCTTATAGAACCCAGAACCACCAGCCATGGGTTGGGCCCTTCTCCATCAATCACTAATTAAGAACATGCCCTACAGCTTGATCTTAGGCATTTCCTCAATTGAGGTTCCTTTTTTTCAGATGACTCCACCTGTGTCAACGACTTGTTTATTTATTTTATCATCCTGGGCTGGAGAACACTAGATGGAGTCCTCCTGCACCCTAGGTTTTATGTGTTTTGAACTACGCCTCCCTTATTTACCACCTGTGCAACAAGCACTTTCTCGTGGCAAGTCTTGAGTATGGTTGAAAAGGCTAACTCTTTGTTAGGCACTTATGTTGCAATATTTAAAAAAATTTGATTTGAAGAATCTTCTTTTTTTAAGTAAGTGCAATTCTGATATAGGCATGTCTGTCCTTTGGTAGACAGAATGCTTCACAAACCCTCTTCCTACTCTGCAGTAATGTAAATAGCTGTCTGGACTTTGATGTGGGTCTACAGAGGTCCTTTTAGACTTAGCTTTTTAATTTTATTTGGCAAGTGATCTTAGGCAATGAACTGCCTGTGAAGCTGAGGGGCTCAGGCAGAGATTCTTTCTCTCGATATACTCTGCTGGCCGAGATAAACAGGGTGGAACCAAGGAAGGAGATTAGAGACTCTTCTGTGTCCCAGGGAATTTAGAGGATTGAGTTATGACTTGGGAGGGAGGGAAGAAGGGAGTCCAGTGGCCCTTGGCCTGGCTGGATCAAGTCAGGCTTGCTCAGGTTCTGCCTTGAAGGCTCCCAGATGGAGTCAGAGCTGGGACACCATCGCAACAACTGATGTGACTTGTGTCATGAGTGACCCACTGACCTTTGGTGGTGTTAGGATCAGGAGATGGTGGAACAACAGCCATTCTTTGCAAGGCTCCTTCCAAGTGGGAATGAGCTTTGATGGTGGTGTTAGGATGAGGAGGTGACAGAATGGTCGCCTTTCTTTGCAAGGCTCCTTGTCTGAGTGGGAATGAGCAGTTGAGGGAAAGTGCACACCATGTTATTGAGGGACACAGCAGCATCAGCTGCTGCCATTTACCACAGGGCTGTCTTCCTAGAGCTGTCACAGAGCATCAGTGACTACACGGCAGTGGTGCAGAAGGTGAGAGAACAAACTACGAATGTGGGGGAAAAAGAAACAAGGCAGATGCTGTTTGTTTGGCTGTGTGTCCGGACTGGTTTTCTGTCACTAAAAGAGCATATCCAAGGAAAGCAATATATAAAAAAGAAAGGTTGACTTGAGTCATAGAATTGGCTCTCTTGGCCCATACCTGGTTGGCCCTATTGTAGAGAGGTGGCACGTTGTGACACCGCATAGTGGAGCAAAGCTACCCGCATCCCAGGTCAGAGAACAGAGAGGAGGAGGGGGCAGGACCAGATGAGGCCCACAGTCCCTCAGCCTTTCTTGTGGCTGCACGTGCTGCAGGTGCACAGTGCCTCCCAGCAATGCCACCATGGAGGCCACCATCCTGAGGAATCTCCACAGTGTGCAACATCGGAGAGACAGGGCTTAGGCTTGGGTGTTGCTCTGTACTGCTTGGTGTAGGTGGGATGAGGACTGTTCTTTCCAGGACAGTGGGTAGGGGACTTGAGGGAAGACAAGCAGTGCCAGCTGTGTGATTTTTCTCTGCTTCGTTTATCATAGTGTACACAGACCGTGCTATGCCGGGACCCTTTGCTCACACAGATCTCCTTGTTGATTTCAAAGCTGCAGTACGGAGACAGTAAGGAGAACCCTCTCAACTACTGGCTCTATAAGGAGGAAGGTGAGAAGAAGCACAGGAGGGTGAAGGATCCAGACCGGGAGAGGAAACACCGAGAGAAAAGCAGCACAAGGGAGAAGAAAGAGAAACACTCAAAAGAAAAGGGGAGCCTGCTGTCTGACAGGGAGGTGGAGGAGAGACACAGAGAGAAGCGGCACAAGGAGGGCCTTCACCATGATGAGGAGAGGCGCCGAAATCACACAGAGAAGAAGGAGAGACCTTTCAAAGAGGATCACAAGAAACGGGAGTCGAAGGTATCATTTTTGATGGCCACTGTCCCTCTGGTCATCCTGAGGTCCACAGCTAGAGGGTTGCTCAGTGTGGCCTGATAATGTTAAGATTTACTGTCTGATACCCTTTTCAGTTCTGGCTGGTATAACAAAATGTCTGACATGAGTTAAGGAAGAAAAGTTTTTTTTTTTTTTTGTTTTGTTTTTTTAATAGAACCTGAAACAGTTATCTGGATCTGGTCACATGTATATTGTATAATGTTCACTGTAGAGTAAACATCTCTCAAATGTTATTGTTGTTTATGGTGAAGTTTAAAGCCCTTTAGCTTTTTATATAGTGTGTTCTTACAAGGGCATCTCTTACAATAATTCAAGATTGTTATGTTTTATTACTACTTTTAAATCAACAGCATCATACGAACCCTAGAAGACATGTATTTCCAGCTTGTTTGCAATAGTTAATTTACGATTGCATGTTTTGTTTCATGTTCAACTTTTGCTTCTAGGATCCTGAAAGGGAAGACATTGATTTAGAGGCTACTGGGGATGATGAGTATCTGGCCAATTGCGATGAAGACTTTGAAGTATGTGTAAAACTTAATTTTTTCTCGGTTTAACAATGTGGTCTTAAAAAATAGTGCATGTGTAATAATTTACTAGGCCTTGTCTCACTGGTCCATGTCTGGTAAGGTTTGATGCAGATCTGGTTGTTTCCTATTCAAACTTTACCACATTCCCATCAGTGCTTGTCCTCACTGTGTTTGGTAATTTCAGTGTCTTAGAGTTTAACCACATTTTAAGTGCACTGTATTCAAACATCTATATGTGTATCTAACTATATGCATGCATAATCCTTCACAATCTTAGTACAAAGTTTATACATTGTTAATGCTTCTTATTATGCATAATTCTATATCCTGTGGTTCATTTTCAGAATATCAAAAGCAGCAGTATATTCCAAATTTATAATTCAGCAACTTTAAAGTCAGGAAATTAAAAAAATCTCCCTTCGCCATAATAAGGTTTTTCTTGTTTTAAATGATAAATTGTAATGTATATGTGTATACAATGTATATAAATCTGTTGTGTGTGACTGTTGACTCATTTGACTCAATGACTCATTGATCATTAATAACAAGATCCTTCTCATTGTGTGTAGGACTATGAAGATGATTTTGAGGTTTGCGATGGAGATGATGACAGCTATAATGAGCATGACCCTAAAGAAAAGGCTGAAGAACTTCCTCTAGCTCAGAAAAGGGAAATCCAAGAGATTCAAAAGGCAATCAGTGCAGAGAATGAAAGGGTTGGCGAGCTGTCATTGAAACTGTTTCAGAAGCAAGGTCGGATGGAGTATGTGAAGGAGCCCTGGGCAGGTATGCAGGGACACTTGTAACCGGGAGACATATTCTGAGAGCTGTGTAGACATTTGCTGAAGGGGGGGGCACAGTTTACCCTTGATGCATCAGGTGATGCCATGCCATGTGCCTCTCAACTCCTGAGATCCACATATGGCCCAAGTCGTGTGTTCAGGGTGGCTGTGAACTGACAGTAGCTGTCCCCATGTACAGCTCCGAATATCACCCTGCACTGTTAGCCACTTTTGCAGCCTGTTGGCACGTGCTCTTGTTCCCTTTGGCAATGCCCTCCTCGATTCTCACCAAGTGGTGGCCATAGTTCCTGGCAGCAGGCTTGGGCAGAACTGCTCCATGGTTAGCTCCACAGAGGCCCAAGGACACTGCAGGACAGAGGCGAGCCCTGTGAGTGGCCAGCAGACCTAGGACGGCACTCCCAGCATGTCAGGAAGCATCCTGCCTACTGAACCTTTTCCCAAGGAATTTTGTTTATGAAATTAGAATGTATTTTCTGAAAATTCTTGACATCTGGGCATGATAAGTTTTGAGAATGTATTTTAAAATCATTTAAAGGAAAAGTTGTGTCATTTGATAAAATTTTCTTTTAAAATAGCACAGTTGGTAACATGGGAAAATAGTAGACTTACCAGATTAAATGATCTTATAGTCTGCAATGAAGAATGCTAATAGCAATCAGGCATTAGGACAGTGTAAAAACGCAAGTGGAAGTCTGGAAGAGTTATCAGTAATCATGTGTGTGCCCACTGCAGGGGTAGCGAAACTGTTGGCAGTATGGATATTTAGTGTTCTGTAGATTGTTACTGGAAGTACTCCTTTGAGGCCAGGGCTAGTGGGCCAGTCTGTTTGCTGTGTGAATTGGCCATAGCTCAGGTACTGGTGCCATGATCTCATGGTGGACTGGGAGCATACTTAGATCTGTGTAATAGATTCATTAGTAACCTTTTCTATTTCCTCCATTCATGCTTGGTGTGATCTCTTCCTTAGCCCAGTTGGCAAGATTAATTGGTCACTCACACACATTGTTTCCTGGAAAATAAGAACTATGGTTTTGGCTCCCTCAGAATTAAGCTAGTAGAAGGGGACAGAACACAAGGGTGAGTACAGTGACAAAGCCATGTTCTGTACTGGAGGAGGCAACTCAGAAGATGTTTAATAGTGCCCATCATGGAGTTTCAAATCTTGCCATGTAGGCTTGGCCAGCAACGTGGTCTTGAGCAGTATTCTAGGTGGGTTTGTTTGTTTGTTTTCTTTTTTTTTTCTGTTGCTGTGATAAAATACTGACATCATAAGCACCTTAGGGGAGGAAATAATTTATGTGGCAGACACTGCCAGGTCAAGTCCATCATTAAAGGAAGTCAAGGCAGGAACCTAAGCAGGGCTTGGAGCAGAGACCCTGGAAGAATGTTGCTTGCCAGCCTGCTGTCTAACTTACCAGTAGGCTGATGCGAGCTCTCTTCCTTAGTTAGCCAGGACTGCTGTCTGAGCTCCCCTTTTTCAGTTAAGGTAGTCAAAACAAGCCTTCACAGATATGTGCAAGGACAACCCTGATACACAGTTACTCAATTGTGTCTTTTTTTTTTTTTAGGTGATTTCAGGCTGTGTCAAGTTGACAGTAAATGCTAAGTAGAAAGGATAGTTACTTAACCTCTTTGCTTTCCCATTTCTGTAAGACCTATGCAGACTGATAATTAAACAAGTAAATATATATAAGGAACTCAAAAGCAGGAGTAGTTCCCATGAGTGCTAGGTCATGTTGCCATGACTACTGTTTGGCAACCACATTTGTAGCAAACTGTATCCTGCTTGGCTAACTGTAGCTAACTGTAGCTGTCTTAGAATGGCTTTGGGATAATGTGCTGCTGCATCCTGGGGCTTATTTGGTTATGAACTCATCCTACCTTTTTTTTTTTTTTTAAGTGTGGCTTTAGGAAACGGATAAATACCTTTTTACAGTGCACCAAAGTCAACTGTAGTATCTGAAAGAGTTTTTACCACTCCAGAAGGCATATCTCCATCTGTTGGTGAATTAGTGTCAAATACCCCCTTCCAAAGATGTCAGCTGTGCCCCAGTGTTTACATCTGTGACTTTAAAGACAGAGATGGGTTTCCTCACTTTAAGAGCTGGCACAGTAGTTTTATCAAGGTCTACTTGGACCATTGTAGTTGGCATACTGACGTCCATGGCATACACTCTTAGTGGTGCCAAAACTTGAACTTTGGTCTGGACCAGCTACGAGGGTCTCCTTCAAAACCACACACTCTGTATCACTCTTTTGTTTTAAGAGTCAGTGAGATTATGTGTGCAGGCCGTCCTGAAGAACCACAGGACGGCAGGTCTTTGTCTCATGTTCGTGTTAAACTTGAACACACAAGAGGACTGAGGAGACGGATTTATATACAGTTAAAATAAACGTGTGATAAGTAAGAACAAGAAACTTATAGGAACCCGTAGAGGAAAGTGGTGGATGGGGGCAGCCGTTTTCATAGGGAGACAGCCTAAGAGGCTGCTTTTCTCTCAGCCTGATGATGAGGGCATCGTATCTTTGAAAACCTTGCTGTCCTGATGAAGCATATACCTACACTTTGATTAAGTGGTTGGTCTAGTCTTCATTTATACTCTCTTCTGCTCTTTAACTATTTTGTGTTTATATACTAATTTTCTTATTCTAGTGTATCATTCTTGCTGTCTGTGGACACACACCTACCCAACCCTCTCTTCCTCCCCAAACAGTGGACTCCTGTAACTGCAGTGGTTCCTAGCCCAGTGGATTCTGTATTTTCTCTTCTCTGTACATCCTTACGATTAAATATAGTTTGTAAAGTAGGCACAGTAAGAGATTAACACTAAAAGCACAATGACAGCAGTCTGCTGTAACCAAAGCTAGGTGAGTGTGGACTTTCACAGTCAGAACATCTTAAGGTCTTCTGCTTACCCATCTTGTGTTGATGGGACTTGATGGAGTGATGCTCTAAATGAGATGTGTACACAGCCCTGGGGTATAGACTCCTGCTTGCCTGTGACAGGATGTCCCGGATCATTGGGGCATGATGATAAATGGTTGTGTAATAGGAGCCAACAGTGTCAGTGGCAAGGAGTCTCAGTTGTTTGGAAACATTTTTGGAAGAACATTTTAATGGGAAGTTGCCTTTGTTTCTACCACACTAAAGTGTTGCTACTGAGGGAATCTTTGGTGATGATGAGGGACATGTTGATGCTGAGTTTCGTGTGAGTCATAGTCTACAATTTTGTGTTTTAATATCTATGCAACTTGAAATGCCAAGACAGTGTTGGTCAGTTTTGATACCGTCCACCTTGCTGGTTCTACTTCATCTTCCTGTGCTCTGAACATGACCCACAAGTTCTCCTAGGACCTCATCTACTGATGTTTTCAGTGGCCTTCAGTACTTTCTCTACCTTTTCACTGAGCGCTTAGAATCCCATTCCTCAGCTTGGCTTGCCTGACTGATGCCTGTGGCTCCCCAGTGGCTCCTTGGTGGACTTAATGTCATTCTTGGTGCCACACATCAGTGCTTCCAGTGGTTTCTGCCTTTAGCCCCGCTACTGCCGTGATGGGGAACGTTGCTGCACCAGTTTAGCGATTCCCGGGACCACACTGTGTCATCCTCAGGGCCTGTGGCGGGCACGGTCACAGGCAGGTCAGGCACAGGTGGTCTTGTTGAGCCACCAGTGCTGTGAGCTGAACAGGTGAAGCAGTGAGGTTATTTGGGATGAAATTAAAACCTTGAGGTTTTTATTTTGTTGGCAGATTTTGGAGGCCATATGTGTTGTTATTGTTAATGAGGCTTCAAATACCAACCCTTTTTCTTCCAAGTTTTTTTTTTTTCTCACTTCTTGAGATAAAACATTGGTGGACTCATCCCATACACAAGATGGCTGTCACCAACACTCATTGGCTGGGTCGCTGGAACATGTGTAAGTGACTTGCTTTTGTGAGTGTGAGTTCCTGGCTGTGTACACTGTACCTGGCTTTGTTGTGTGCTCTCTTAGGGCATTCCACATAGTGCCCAAGTTGATCTGTGCTTTTGTTTTAAGCCCTGCAGTTTTCTTTACACATTTTTGTTGGCATTTGTTTCTTTGGAAGTCTCCTCAGTCTTGCCTTCAACTCTTGATTTTCCTGCCTTGGAGTCTGAGTGCTAGGATTACAGCTGGATATCTGCAGCTGCGTAGCTTTGTTAACGTAGTTTCCACCTGGCATCTCTCAGGAGAGCCAGATTTTATTGTAATTAACGAATTGCTTTAGGCGGTGTCTTCCTCCCTAATGAACTTCTTCCCCTGCAGGTGAAGGGGGACCCTTGCTTAAGCCTGCATAACCGAAGTGCTTTCTGAAAGGCTTGTTTATTATTTTATGTATGTGAGTGCCCTGCATATATACCATATACCTGGTACGTGTGGAAGTCAGAAGAAGGTATTAGAATCCCTGAAACTGGAGTTATGGACAGTTGTGTGCTGCTCATAAGTGCTGGGAACTAAACACAGGTCCTCCTCAAGAACAGCGAGGGCTAGAGCACTGAGTGATCTCTAGTCCCCCAGGTGCCCTCTGATGCAACACTTTGTCGTAAGGTTGAGCACATTTTCTGTTCTTGTTCTCCAACATAAATGTAGTGCCTTCTCGTAGTTAGGCTCCCATCATGCACTGGTGTGGAAGCTTTTGCAGGTTAAGACGCTGTAGCCAATGTAGCATGAATTTCTTATTCTGTATATTTTTATGGATGGATAATTTGTTTTTACTGTTGATCTTAGCAGCTTTAAGATTTTTTTTCTTTCCTTAAATTGAGGACATTCACCTTTTTATTTCAAGGAAGATATTTTATTTAATGAATTATTTTTTCTTGTGTATATGTGTGTGAGAGAATATTCATGTTGGGGTCAAAGGACAACTTTCTGGGGTTGGTTCTCTTTCCATCTTGTGGATTCTGAAGATCAACTCAGGTTGTCACCTTGTTTACAAGTTCGTTTATTTACTGTGCCACCTGGTGGCCCTTGAGGGAAATCCTAATGGTTCCTCTTTGGCACATCCTTATTGCTCTTCTTGTCCTTTTAGGGCACCATTAAGAGTTCCTTGAGTGTTACTGTTAGGAGGTGGCCTTGTGGGAGTAGGTGTGGCCTTGTTGGAGAAAGTGTGTTTCTGTGGAGGCGGATTTAGAGGTCTTAAAATGCTCAAGCTACCCCCAGTGTGAAACACACAGTCTCCTTTTGGCAGCCTTCAGATCATGATGTAGAACTCTCAGCTCCTTCTCCAGCACCATGTCTGCCTGTGTGCTGTCATGCTTCCTGCCATGATGACAATGGACTAAACTTCTGAACTGTCAGCCAGCCCCAGTTAAATGTTTGCCTTTATAAGAGTTGCCTTAGTTATGGTGTCTCTTCACAGCAACAAAACCCTGACTAAGACAATTTATAAATATTTCTAAAACTCTTACTAGTGTGATTTATGAATTTCAAGTAAAATTGTTGAGATTGAAGAGTGCAATTGTTATATATGACTATAATGGTGTATTTTTATTTGTTTGCTTGAAGGAACTATTTCATTGTCACAAATTGGCTTCTTTTCCTCTTCTCGTATGTAGATACAAATGGTCCTACTTCTAGAACCCCTGTTTGTGGGATTTTTGTGGATTTTGCAACAGCCTCACATCGTCAAAAGAGTCGGAGTCAGGCCCTTAAGCAAAAGTAGGTATATGAGGAAATTGCCACAGGTATGTGTGTGTGTATGTGTGTGTGTGTGTGTGTGTGTGTGTGTGTGCATATTGTGCTGTGGATAAAACCCAGGGCCTTGTGTGCTCTAGGCAAGTGTTCTCCCATTGAGCTAATCTCAGTTGTAACTTGTGTTAGTGCATTTTCCTGTCTTCCTCAAAGTGATCTTAAAACTAGAGTTTCCCATGTTCATTGTTGATTGTTTAAGCAAATTGTTCAGGGATTGAACCCACTATTTTGATTATTAGGCAAGCTGAGCTCAGCTACTGCCGAGCTATATCGCTATCCTGGTCACATTCTTTAACTAGTACTACAATTCTTTGTGTTCATTGGCAATTCTGGTTAGTGTGTAGCCTTCTGTATACTGGGTTCTTACTATCTGATGCCTGTAGTAGAGTCATGGCTGGCTGTTGCAGAACCCATGGCCTGTTTTGACTGCAGCGGAACTACAGCCACACAGTTATATGTGTGGTGGCCTGAATCTTGATAAGCAGATTGAGCTTGCTCATTTTGTACTCTGCCTCTGTGGCACTGATCTCTTAAAATACAGATAGAAGCCTCCAGGACCCAACAATTCTTGTATTCTGTACACCTGCAAAACTATTGTCATGTAATGAAAACCAAGGTCTGCCATGAGCCCAAGCATTAAATAGGCTTATTTTGTCTGCGCCCAGCTCAAGCATTAATTAGATTCCTTTGAACCATGGCTTTAGCCGAGTGCCTGCATGGCTGAATGTGGGGAAATGCTTCTCTAGGCAGCCCTGGTGGATGGAGAACATGAGAATACTCATTTCAAAGCAGTCTTTCAAATGAGTTAAAATTTTATATTCTGCAGTGTCTCGGGGACCATAACTTTTGAATTTGGCCTCCCACAAAGTCTATGATAGTGTGATCAGGGATATTGAACCATGGTGGCCACAGAGCAAGGCCTGGAGCCACAGAGAGGCGTAACAAGCAGGGTGAGAGGGGTAAGGAAGAAGAAATCTTTTTTCCTTGCTGTCAGTATATAGCTGAAATGTATTTTGTTAATAAGTATGAATTCATGCATAAAGATGAATACTTCCCTTGTGGAATAGATGAGGTGTTAGAACAATGACAGTGTTCCAGTGTCCATTGAGAGAATAGCATAAAATCTTGCCTGTAACAACTTGACAGGGCCTTTGCAGAGGCAGTTTTCTGTGACGTTTCAAATGTATCTACCTAATGACAGATGCTGTTGAGCAGCATACAGCTGTCAGAGCATCCCTTTTTGACCAGTGGGTTGTAGAGGATTGGGACAGGAAGTCGACCACTTTCTATGATGAACAGTTTGAGTCAAAACAAAACAAAACAACAAAAAAACCTCTTCAGCTAAAAACAACTCTGAAAGCTGTACCTAAAGCAACAGTAACCACAAATCCTGAGATTGTTGCATGACAAAGAAGTAATAGCTAGGACCGCCAGGACTGAAGGACCAAGTGCCACAGAAGCGCAGTGTGCTGATCCTTGTGTTGCTGTGTGCCCGTTCCAGGGACTGTATGCGCGTCTCAAGGTGGGCAAGTCAGGGAGAAAGCAAGAGCAGGAAACTGTGCCCTTCGCCTACAGTTGGGCAGGTGGAGAGTGAGGTTTAGGACTTTGAAGAAAGAGAATCCTCGGTAAACACCCCAGATTTTGGATCTAAGTTCCTAAGGCCTATATACTAGGAATAAGGGCAAGTTTGAAATAGATCTGACATCACAAATCATGACACTGAGCCTCTGATCACCCCAGTAGGACCTGTTTGGTGTGGCCTGTTTGGATTTTGATTACCAGGGAGAAACTAAAAAGTGATTCCTGAGCGTGCGTCATTAGTTCTTGATTTTAAAAATAAATATTTTAAAAATAAATTTAAAATAGCATGTGATTAATGTGTATATAAGCAAATTAACAAGCAATGAATTTAATCAGAACATTGATATCAATGAGACAATCAAAAGAATTTTAGGACTCTCCACTAAAAATATAATACTGGAAACTAAAAATTGGGTAGATGAACTAGTTCAATAACAAATGATCAGAGGTGGCAGGACCAGAGAGTTGGAGAGAGGGCAGTAGAAAAGTTCCAAATTGAAGTGAAGGTGAGGAAGGGGGGGGCAGCTCCAAAAGTGATACAGAGATGTGACACGGAATGGAATCATCAGATGCGCATAATTGGATCCTGAAAAGGGTGAAGAGAAGGACCAGGGTTTTAAGACATACTGTCTGCAGATTTTCAGTACTTGATGAGTGTAAACAAAGCTTTAAAAGATTCAAGAAGCATAAATGTAGACAATAAAGAAGGACAACAAAAGTGCAGTGAGACAGAATCTGGTCAGACTGCTGAACACCAGATATCAGGGGCTCTTAAAAATAGCAGAGAGGTTGGGAGCCTGCAGTTTGAAGGTTAGAGTAGGCAGCTTAAGTGGGAGGGTTTCAAAGGAAAATATAGGCCGCAGTGACAAACATGCTCCAAGTGCTGAAAGCGAATAATGTCCTTTAAAAATTAAAGTAAGAGACACACATTTTCTGCCCTACAAAACCATGAGAATTCCTTGCTTATAGACCTGTACTAAAACCAATTGGGAGTCCTAGTAGGGGGAACAGGGACTGTCTCTGACATGAATTCAGTGGCTGGCTGTCTGATCACCTCCCCCTGGGCGGAGTGCAGCCTTGCCAGGCCACAGACAAGACAATGTAGCCAGTCTGGATGGGAGCTGATAGGCTAGGGTCAGATGGAAGGGGAGGAGGCCCTCCCCTATTAGTGGACTGGGGGAGGGGCACGGGAGAAGAAGAGGGAGGGAGGATGGGATTGGGAGGAGATGAGGGAGGGGGCACAGCTGGGATATAAAGTAAATAAATTATAATAAATAATAAATAACCAGTTAAAAAAAACAAAAATGAACAAAAAACAATAGGCTTTTTCAGGGAGAAGCAATTGATACCAGATAAAAACACGGACTCCTAAAGGAGAGAGTGACAAAGGGAAGGGTAAGTTAATGAACAGGTAGCCACCAGCTCTAAATGAATAAATGACTGTCATATCTTATGGAATTAAACATTATGTAGGATTAATTTCTTCACAGTTTAGTCCAAGAATTGAGGAGATTAACGGGGACAGTAAGTTATTGTAAGGTCCTGGCAGACAGAGAAAAAGCACTTAATTTAAGTTATATTTTTAGTAGGGCAAGAGTATATGTTGAAATATTTAAGGTACCCATTCAAAGATAATGGGGAAAAAGTATAACAAGTGAATAAGTAGGATAATGAAAACACGATAAATTCTATATAATGTAGATTGGAAACTGTATTTTTTTTTTTTCTTTTTTTTTTTTTTGTCATAAAAGGCTTTCTCTGCATAGCCTTGGCTGGCCTAAACTCACTTTATAGACCAGACTGGCCTTAAACTCAGAGATCCACCTACCTCTGCCTCCCTGAGTGCTAGGATTAAAGGCATATGTGTATCTTCTACAACTGGAAAATCAGTATATTTTAGGAAAGAAACTTTACATGATAGACACAGAAAGGTTGAAAATACATGGATGGGAAAAGATGTGTCAAGCAAACACTAACCAAAATAATGTGATGTCACCTATGTGAGACAGATTTAAGAATGAGAAGGCTGCTGTTGCGTTACTTCATGAGGGTAAATGGACAAGCTTGTTAGAGCTGACAGTCCCCCCCTGAGTGTCCAAACAGCAGTTGTCACCTAGCATGCAGTGTATCAAAACCCAGCCAAACCCAAAGGAGAAAGAAGGGCCGCATACAGAAAAAGACTTTTTAAAATACTTTTCCTTAGATGAATGTGCTGCTTTTTTCTTATCTGTGCACTGCTTGTGTGCCTAGCGCCATGGAGGTCAGAAGAGGGCGTTGGAATTACGGACATTTGTGACTTACCATGTTGGTGCTGGAAATGGAATCTGGGTCCTCTGCAAGAACAACAAATTCTCATAGTCACTGAGCCATCTCTCTAGGTCACACATTCAGAGATTTTTTTTTTCTTTTAAAAAATTTTAAAATGTATTTTTGAAATTTATTTTAATTAATTACAATTTATTCACTTTGTATCCCAGCTGTGGCTCCCTCTCTCATCCCCTCCCAATTCCACCCTCCTTCTCTCATCTCCTCCCATGCCCCCTCATTCATCTCCTCCAAGCCCCTCTCCATGTCCGCTAATAGGGGAGGTCCTCCTCCCCTTCCATCTGACCCTAGCCTATCAGGTCTCATCAGGACTGTCTTTCATAGTCTTCCTCTGTAGCCTGGTCAGGCTGCTCCTCCCTCAGGAGGAGGTGGTCAGAGAGCCAGCCACTGAGTTCCTATCAGAAACAGTCCCTGTTCCCCTTACTAGGAACCCACTTGGACACTGAACTGCCCTATGTGCCATGTGTGAACTACATCTGTGCAGGGGTTCTAGGTTATCTCCATGCATGGTCCTTGGTTGGAGAATAGATTTTTTTTCTTAACAAACTTCTCTTGTTGGTGTTAGAAATTTAGTGAAGACAAAAATATGGTGGAGTTTTATAATATTTAAACAGTTTTTCATCAATAGGCTAAAGTAATATAGAGTGCCATTGACCATAATGGAATTAGTCCCCAAATCAACAAAAATTCACTTAAAAATTTTCCAGAAGTTAGAAAATTAAACATTAAAAGATGAAATGAATCTTTTTCTTTCCTTTTAAAAAAATATTTACTTATGCCTTTTATGTGTATGAGTGCTCTATCTGCATTCCAGAAGAGGGCATCAGATCCCAGTATAAACTTTGATTCAAAATTTAATGACTATGAAAATGAAAAGGTGTGTCTCTGTGTGTGTACATACGGAGTGGGGAGTGTTGATGTGGTTTATTAGAGACTTTGTCTCACTTGACTACATAGGCTATGAAGTCCTTCAAAAGGCTACCAAATGAAGAAAAAACAGAAAAAATCCACAGTCTGACTCAGTTGGGTCTGAAAGCCTCATATCAAAGCAAGTGGTGTAATTCTCAGAGTTAGCACAGTTTGAGAGCTGGTGGGTTAGTGATCCTTCGATCCTGAGAACAGAAGCTAAAGAGCCTGGAGTTCTGATGCCCAAAGGCAGAAGAGGATGCTGACTCCTGAATGGAGTCATACTTCCAGTGCCTTTGTCCTTCCCGAGCACCAGCCTATTGGGCTCCCCAACCCCGCTGTGGGCAGAGAGCCTGCAGTCATCTCTGCAGCTCCGATGCAATGCCTCACACACCCTCACAGACACTGGGGGGCAGCCTGGCCACCCCGCTCACATGCTGACTCATCACGATGGATGTCTGTTTCAGCAGACAGGCAGACTCCCACTTTCTGACGGGTCAAGGATAACAAATCTTAATTAGCCACCGTAGAATCCCCACATCTAGTCACTATCATACGGTGACCCCAAAGTGAGTAACACCGAAGATTTAGGAACCCCCGACACCTACCACCTCACTAGAGCAGAAGACTGTGTGGTCGTATCAGCGGTTACAGACATTAAGAACACTGATTTGTGACAAATCTTAGCAAATCGGAATGGAATGAATTGATAATCACCCTACAAAAGTACTTTCATAAAAATTAGCTTTTCAGTTCTGGAGGTCGGTGTGGTATCCACCATTTTTACTCTGTGTAATTAGGTGGAAATGGACAAATAAAATTAGAAAAAAAAAAACAAAACCCAAAATTTATACTTCATTAGCTACATAATTATATAGAAAAAAATTACAGATAAAACTAGGATATATTAAGAAATGTGAATAATGAATGGATTTAGCAAAGATACTGCATAAAAATTTAGCCCATTCAGTGGTATTTGCCATTAAAATGTCACCTATTAATAGATAGGCATGATTGCATGAAGGTCTCCACACAGGAATGTGGTAAACATTATGGAGTCTACTATATATCCCGGTAAGGGTGTGTGTGTATTCAGACCTTTCAGGATGCTGATTCTGGAAATTACATACAAATACTAAAAGGCAAGAGTAGTGAAGACATATTGAAGGAGAAAAAATTAGAGGCCTTGAAGTCAGAGGACAAAGTTAGTTACAAGAACCCAGTTATCATGCTGTATTCTTAGCAAAGAAATCAACCTGCCTAAGCACAGGGGGGCATCAGCTGTGCCACGCTGTCATTGATTGTGCTGTGCTTGGCGTGTGGTAGGGAGAGGCTGGTGCTGGAGCAGCCGATAAATGCCTGGAAACAGGAAGCTGAGCCACTGACACAGGGAGAAGGTCCGGACAGCCAGGGAATGTAGAATGTTCTTCTGTGGCAGGGGCCTTGTAGCTGGAGAGGTTTGAGACAGAATTGAAATTTGTAAGTAGAAAGTTAGAGGATGGTGGCCAGGGAATAAGATGATGCAGAAGTGACAGCTGTTGTAAGGACTCTGTGAGTGGAGGACCAGAGAGGAGGAAAGTGAGAACTCCTAACTTGTTAAGATGCAGTGATTCTGGGAGGATCATTCCCCATTCATAATGTATCGAGCACCAGCATTTGGGAGTGCTGGTAAGTGGAAAAAAGAGAACCTTTTTCTTGCTCAGCTTGCATTAGCCTGGGGAGAGGTGACCAGGGATAGTGAATCCGGGGCCCATCACTACTAGGGTGTCTGGGAAAAGAGAAGCGGGGGGAAGAAAGGAAGGAAAGAGAAAGAGAGAGAAAAGAAAGAAGCAAGCAAGCAAGCTATATAAACGGTTGGGAAAGAAGACTATGGGACACGCAGAAACCTAGTTTCTAGGATTCCTGGTGTGAGGTGCTGTTTCCTGTGGGATTAGGCTGCTGTAGCCTTCAGGAGAAAGTAGGCTGAAAACCTGGCTGTCCCACTGGCTGGGAGAACAGAAATGTCATCCTACTAGCCAACACAATAAATCATGAAAAAGGTGAATTGCTGGTCGTGAAAATTCAGGTGTGCATACGGTTTGACTTTTCAACCTCAGTGCCCTGCCGTGGGGCAGTCACACATTTGGTTCATGGTATATTCATACCATTAGTTTGTGACTTTTTATCTAGTTTTTTTTTTCTTTCTTTTTTGCTCGGGCTCTAACATAGAGTCTTCTATAAGTTAGGCGAGCATTTGGCCACTGAATTATACCCTCAGCTCCTATTTAGTTATTTAAAATAATTATTGCACACTTTAGAGTCATGTAATGGCTTACACATGATCCTGAAACATACCTTCTTGCCTGTCTCTGAGTATGTTATTCAGTTTGATTCTTGTTTCCAATCTGTTTTAAAGGACACGAAGTACCAAACTTCTCCGGCTTATTGATTTAGACTTTTCATTCACTTTTTCTCTCTTGGATCTACCACCAGTAAATGAATATGACATGTACATAAGGAACTTTGGGAAAAAAAATACCAAGCAGGTAAGTAAAAGATGTGTTATCTAAGTGATAAATGAAAGTATGGTGTAAGTGTGTGCCTTGTGCCTATTCTGCAGTATTAGAATTGGAAATGGTTTCTGAAGCTATGGTTGGGAGAAAGTGTGTCCTTCATAACTTAACTGATACTCATAAATGATACTGAGAGGACGCAAAGTCTGAAGATAGCCTCTTCGGCATGATGAATGATTGGTACAGATGACAAGTATTTCAGTTTCTTTTCTGTTGTTCTGACAAAAGCAGCTTGGGAGAAAGAATATTTTCCCTCACAAGCCCAGATTACAGCCCACCCTAGCAGGCAAGTCTCAGCAGCAGGAGCTTGAGAGAATCAGCCCTGTTACCTCTGCAGTCAGAACAGTAGAGCAGTAGCTACATTCATACTTGTACTCAGTTCATTTTCTCCTTTTTCATACAGTCCAGACCCAGGGAATTGTGTCACCCACTTTTAGGCAGGATCTTCCCACATCAGCTAATGTTCAAGGAAGTCCCACAGCCAACCTGACCCAACCCCAAGAGTGCTTACCTTAACATTTTTTAAGGTGGTTAGCTGGTTTAAGAATGTAGCTGCTTTTATTTTCAGTAATGGCAAATTGCTCTGAAACTGAAATAGATGTCAAGTCTAACGTGCTTTTGTCTGAAGGCATATGTTCAGTACAACGAAGATAATGTTGATAGAGATGTTCAGACTGAAGATATAGACACCAGGGACGTTTGGACCCAGCACCCAGGGGAAGGCACTGTTGTATCTGGAGGTAACCCTGAATGTTGAGTGTCTACTCCCTTTACAACACATTCTGTTTTTACTCAACTGCTCTTTCTCATGTGTTTCTTTGGATGACGTTGTTAGTACATGGCTATGGAAGCACTCTTTCGATATTCCTTTGAAGAGACAAATTAGCTCATGTTAATGAATGAGATTAGAGCTGTTGAATCATAGGGAATCATTAAATTGGCCTGGAACTTTGTCAGATCCTGCCCAGGATTTGCAGTGTAGTGGGAAGATTCCATACTCAAAATACTCACCTGTAACTGTGGGAAAACTGTCTGAGACTGGGCCAGTTGTCCTCATCAATAAAGACTTTTTACCTTTTAAGTGTGCTTGGAAGACGTGTTCTGTCAGTGCAGTTCAGAGCTCTCTAGAACACAGGGGTCTCAGCTATTCCCGTGGAGTGTACATTGTTGGTTGATTCTTTTCTTAAGTAATTGTCTTTACGTGACGAGGAATATATCCTCAAGTAGGCTTCAACATAAGAAAGAGATGCTAGGGTTGGTTGGTCCGAGTGCCCTGGACCATAAGTGTTAGAGATTTCTCATCCTTAGTTTGACCTGTCATCGCAGCAAACACTGGTTCACTTTTCTGCATTCCTCAAGACAGGTGAATCGGATGCAGTTTATGAACTTACTGTAAAACAGAGTGAAACCGGGGAAATTGCCAGTAGATGTAGAGGGTGGAGTGCAGTGTTGGGACTTTTCTTCTAGGCTTCTCGGTGTTTGTGACATTGCTCTGCACGCTGTGACCTGAAAAGCGTAACTGTTTGGAGTCACCTTTATTGACTTAATAATCCTGTGTTTTAGGGAGTGAAGAAAAAGACTTCTTGGATGTCGCCGTCGTCCCAAAGATTGACACACCACGGTTGTCCAGCTTTCTCCGGGCAGCATGTCAGGTGTGTTCTGTGGTGCACGTCCTCTTCCGTGTGTTAGCACTCCAGGGTTCGTTGTGTTCAGAAATGAAGCTGCCGAGACCCTGCAGTCCTTGTGGATTAGATCAGTTCTTTATTTCCGAGAGTTCTTTTCCAGTGGGTCACCAGCAGTACGTCCATGAAGTCCTTGTATGTAAATGACCTTAGTGAATACAGGTCACTGAAGACTCTGTGGGTTAGGGGCTCCAGGCTGTAATTTCCTACAGTTGAAACTAATCTTAGACTCTTAAGCTAATCATGTTAAGCTGGTAAAGTAAGTATAAATCTATATAGTATTTGTAAATAATAAGCTCAAGATTTTATCAGCTGGCTATGGAAAATTCCAGAGTAATTAACTGCGAGGCTCCATATACTGTAGCAGATGTCACCTGGCTCCTGCTTCCTTGTTTTGTCCTTTTTGTCATCATTCACCTGATTATTTTGAAACTAACCCTTAATTGTCATAATTTTTACCTCAATATATTTAGTATAAATCTCTAAAAGAAAATTATCTTTTTTAATATAAAAAACACAGCTTTCACCTCTAAGGGAATAAGAGAGTTTATTCGGCAGCCAAATATGAATGATTTTGGCCTGGGCACATGGATTTAGGTTACCTTAACATTTCCATTAAGTTTTTATAGTTTCAGAACAAAAGAAAATCCTGAGTCAAAGCACTTTTCAGCTACACTGTGAGAACAGTGGGTAGGAGGCTTCCAGTCAAGTGAGGAAGTCTGTGATGGAGGCCTCACTGACTGATGACATTCTTAGTTTGATTTAGGAGACCTCAAACCGTAGTAAGGGTTATAAGGACAAGCATAAAGGTAGGCAATGAAAGGCATTCAGGAGGGCTAATGAGAGCCTAAGATAACTTGGCCATGGACTTGTAATAGTCCAACTGCATAGTCACAAAGTTCACTAACACAGGTGTGACCTGTGTTAGTATAACATCCATGCTATATTATAACATAATATACATTATAATTTCTAATATATTGTATTGAACTTTTTATATAACCTTAGACTTTAAATGCAGAGCAGACATAGACAGCCTAATGATGTTAAGGCCCGACAGGCTGATTTGGGCTGATCTTGTCTGTCAGCCTGTTCTGATTACCTCAGGGTCACAGTTCGACAGGAGTTTGTGGTTTAGAAACAGGGTTAGGCTTGACATCTTGTTACTATTATTAGATTCTGTTTTAGTGTAAAATTCTTGGCAGCAGTAAGAACAGCATCCTCAGGTGCAGTGCAGCGTAGAGGGAGATGCGATGGAGAGGAAAAGAGGTGATGACGATCCGGGGAGCCTGGTCCGGCCTTGATCTCACAGGCTTCTTGTGTACACATTACACCTCTGTCCAACTTCACATGCAGCCCTGCTAGTCCTTGCTTCACAGTCCCTGCCTTCCTGTCACCAGTTCTGCTCATTCCTGGGTCTCTCTGCGTTGTAGACGTGACCTGGTTAGGTCTGTTACAGACATGGAATGCTGACATAGGATGCAGTGAGTGATGGTTGCCTGTGTTTCTCCTTCGTGCCTTGTTTGCTTGAGGGTGTTAGATGTCCAGGCCTCCTCCCCCTCTGAAATTTTAATTGTATTTAATGAACAAATGTTGTAAATAAGAGTGGGCTTGTGGGTCATATATTATTTATTATTTTTGTCCTATAATTATTACAGTGGTATTATTTAACCTGCTATCACAAATAATAAGACATAGACATCTGTTAGATTTTATAATTGTCTATTTACCTTGGGTTGGGCAGATATTTTTACCTACATATCTGAGTAACCTCACCATCCACCTCCTAGCCCCCCATCCAATGCCACCTTAACCGTCCTAATTTGGGCTACCTTCCGTCCATCATCTTATGAATACTTGCTTATATTTGGTGTTTTTGCCATTTATGCCATCCTCAGAGTCCTTCTTCCCAGCCCACTGGTTCCTTCTCTATGCTAACCCATTGAGGTGTCCTCCTCCTTCCACTCCTTCTGTCCGGCTATCTTTTTGCCGTGATTCTCCTGTTCTCAAAGCCCAGAAATCTTAGCCATGCCTTCCCCATTCTGTCCTGCACAGGTATAGGCTATTTAATCAGCCAATTAGATAGGTTTACACAACAAGGACAGGTATGTATCCAGGCAATAACCAGGTCTTAAGGGCTAGTTTTAGCATCAAAATATAAGCATCAGACCAACCCACAACAAGGAAACAACATGTTAGATGAAATAGAGACATCCTGTGACATATTATGTTTGCTATTATTATGCAAAAATGATGTTTTTTTTTTTTTTTTTTAAATTATGGTATAGTGGAGCCAAACATTTATTTATAGAAATAGAATCTACAAAAGGTAATTTTTAAAGAAAGGCTAGCATGGTGTTAGCATTTTAAGAAAGATGATTCATCTTTGGGATAGTTTTTCTTTTTAAATTTGTAAACATTTATTTTTATTTTATGCGTGTGGTGTTTTGTGTGCTTGTGTGTCTGTGTATCATGTGTGTGCATTCTGGGCCTGAGAAGCCAAAAGAGTCCCTGGACTGGCGTTGTGGGCTCCCGTTGGGGGTCTGGAAACTGACTCAAGTTCCTAGCGAGAGAGTGCTATCCGCTGCTGAGCCCTCTCCAGCCCCTGCCCTTGTGTCTTTCAAAGGTGGTTGCTGTTCTGCTGGAGGAGGACCGTTTGGCCGCTGGACCCAGTTGGAATCCTCGGGTTCAAGACAAAGCTCTGAGCATCAGCGACAGCTCCTCTCAGCTGAACACAAACCTGCTGTTCCTTCAGAGTAAGAGCCTCTTCTGATGTTGGTTTTCGGCCAAACACGAACATTTGCATTGAAATAATGATCATTGATGTTACATATTAAATGTGATGGGGGTTATTGCATATAAAAGAGAGATTCAGCGGCTGCAGAATTGCAAATGAATGGTGAGGATTCTTTTTTTAAGTGTATATGTTTATGATTTATGATTTCCATAAGTTAATTAGAAGAGGGTTGACACCAATTTAAATTAGTGAAATCACTTAGTAAATGGAAACTGGGATTGTCGTGTTTTAAGTCCTGTAATTCTTTTTTTAGTTAATACACAGCTATGGAAATGGTAAACAAATGAAACATATGATGTCAGAGTATTTAAATTAGTTTAAACAAATTACATTTGCAAGGCCAAATTTGAATTTTTATTGTATTTATTTATTTTTGATTTTTCAAGACAGGGTTTCTCTGTGTAGCTCTGGCTGTCCTGGAACTAACTCTGTCTACCAGGCTGGCCTCAAGCACAGAGATCTGCCTGCCTCTGACTTGAGGTGTGCGCCTTCACTGCCTGGCTTTTATTTGTGTCACTATCTCAGTTGTTAGGCTGGCTTTGAACTCTTGCTCCTCCTGCCTTGGTTTCCCAGATTATAAATGCGCTCACGGGCTTGCATCATTAGCTCCGGACAGCTCTGCCTTGGAAGGCTGTTCCCAGGGAGGCTGCTGCTGTAGTCGTTTTGTGGCTGTGTGAAGGGGTGGTAGCTCCTTCAGGAGGCAGGATGCAGATGTGCTCTGCCGCCTGAGAGCCAGAGAGCTGCTGCCTGCTTCAGCCTCTGCAAGTTTCTTCTGCCTTGCCTGCTGTTTTGAGGTTGATTCGTGTTCCCTCCCTGTCTTTTAAGCACTAGTTACAATGCCTCTTTTTCACATTCTAAGGAGATTTTTGTTCATCCTTTAGAAAACCTGTAAGTTATTGCACCTGCGGCATTGGTAGTAAATACTCATGAGACAGAAGGGAAGAAGTTGTTGCTGGTGTAGAGCGAGTGGTGGCAGTGTGGACTGTTAATTATACGCACACCCAGAGTCTTTTACAGATGCCCAGTGCATACTTGTTCTTGGAGGATTCTGCATGTAAAAGGAGTGGAGGCCTTTTGTTCACTTGTGCCTCAGTAAAATTAATATTGAGATAAAAGAAGGAAAGTGAACCTGGGAAAGGGGATTTGATAGGCAGCAGATAGCCCCACTGTGTGCAGTTAGGGTTTCATCCGTCGTATATCTCAGTCTGTGGTCAGATACAATGATGCTTCAGCCTTCACAGGACATGCTCACTGCAGTTGTCTCTGTTGAAATGTGTTGCCTTTGAGGTGCCAGCAGTGGGCTGTCTGTTCATTTGTGTTGTCTCTAGCACCTGGCATCATTGGAGGAGCTGGGATTCAGCAGTAGGGAAGACAGAAATCCTTCCCTCTTGGAATGTATTTGTATCCAGGTTAGAGTACAAACTGGCTGAGCATGTGAACAGGGGCTGTATAGGAAGGGTTAAACTCCAAGTGGAAAATTAAAGACAGAAAAGGCCTCTCAGCATGAGTGTGAGCCCAAGGAGGTGAGAAGCGGCCGCGGGCCGCACAGAGCCAAGCTGACCGGTGGGGTCAAAGGGAGGGTGGTGATGATGGTCAGACCTCCTGTTGGCCCTCAGCGAGCACGTGAGTTTCTAAACATCACTGCTCTCAAGCAGACGGGTGACAACGCCCACAAAGTCATCGAGAAAATGAAATAAGAGTACAGCAGTCATAAGCTTGTCAGTTTTGAGCTGGTGAGGTGGCTCATGTGGTAAAGGTAGTTTCTGCCAAGGCTGACAACCCATTGTGTGGGTCTCTAGAACCCACATAGCAGAAGGAGAAAACTGACCCCTGCAATTTGTCCTCTGACCCCTACACATGGTACACGAGGATGCACACTTGTGCACGTGTTCACACAGAGACTCAAAATATATAAGCAAAGAAGAGAAAAGGAGCCCTATCGATGCCACTGAAAACTTGAAAGCAGGCCTGTGAGATGACTTGCTGGGTCATTCATTACTTGGTGCCCAAGCCTGGCAGTCTGGGTTCAGTTCATGGACCGACTCCATGAACTTGTCCTCTGACTTGCACACACATGCTTGTCCTCCCACTGTGTGCACATGCTTGCACACGCTCACAGCAGAAACACAGTAGCAATGGTAGCAGAGTTTTGCCCATGACTGGTGAAGGGACACATGACCGTTGTCATCCCTTTCTTCAGGCTGCCTGAGGAGGCAGCTCCGAGGCAGTGGCTCTGAGTAGCTGAGGTGAAGTGGGAGGACAAGTTTGAGCCCAAGCATGGATGATCCAGGCCTGTGATGGTTCAGCAACTAGTGGCCATGGGCAATGCGTATCGGGTTGGCAGATGTAGTTTTACTCAGCGGGTACTTCCCATATCAACACTCTGACTATAAAATTCTCACCATCCTACTGTTTCTTCACTTCATCAACAGTTGTGCCAAGTGAAAACTGCAGGGCGAGCAGCTCTGCTGCAGGGAGAGTAGCTCTGCCACAGAAGTCTCAGAATTCATTCTTGGAAGGCTACACCTAGCTTTGGGTTCATTTTCTACGTGGAGTTAGGAGGGCCACTTTAAAGAGGCCGAGGTTCCTAAGAATAGTGTCCTAGCAGCATGCCAGGTCAGGAAGGCCCCTGCAGTCATTTCCAGCTGCTGCTGCGCTTCTGACTCCATGCGCTTGGTGTGAGGAGCTGGTAGATGACAGGAAGCTGCTGACCTGCGTATGCCACACCACAGTCAAAGGATTCCCCTTTACTCAAGCTGCAGGGTCAGTGTGGACAAAGGTTTCAGGTACAGGCTGCAGGCACTGATCACACCTCCAGTTTTGGGTTTGGGAGTCTAGCTCACTGGGATCAGTGCTTTCCCAGCATAAAGCCTGCAGTCAAGTCCTTAGCATAATCTGGACACAGTGGCACTTACCTGTAATCCCAAGACTAAGGAGTGGAGGCAGGAAGATCAGAAGTTCAAGGTCATGCTCAGCTACACACTGAGTTGAGGGAAACCATGAGTGTGTGGGAACTTGTCTCCCCAACACTCCAGTTTTTCTATTTGGTTAGCTTTGAATGGACCATGCTCTCTTTTCATTGAGTTGGAGTTTATGTGAGGATTCCGAAATGTTTTAAATGCTAAAGTACAAAATGTTTCTTCTCTCCAGGTCGGAAAGTATCCTGTTTGCATGCCTCTCGAGTTCAGAGGCAGATTGTGGTGTCTGTTCATGACTTACCTGAAAAGGCGTTTGCCCCATCTCTGGATACCAGGCACCTCCTCTGTGTGTGGGATATTTGGCAGCCTTCAGGGCCCCAGAAGGTTCTGATATGTGAGTCAAAGGTATTACTCAGGAGAAGTCTGTTCATGTTTCTAGATGGGTAGTACCTGACACTGAATACACCAAAGAGAGGGTGCAAAGACAACAGACAGAATGAGGGCAGAAGTCATCCTGCTTCTAGTGCCCTTGGCTCTACATAGTTGACAAAACACATTTGTTCTGACTCCAGAAATTCATACTTTAACAGATCATTTCAGACTGAAAAACCCAGGATGATTTTGCAGGAGGCTCTCAGTCACCTGAAAATTAGCAAATGAACATAGTTACAGGCTTAATAAAAACATGGTCAAGATGGGCATAAGGCTAGGATATCTGGATCATGCTATTTTGGCCCTGACACTTCAAGATGTCTTAATATTCTTGTGATTTTTATTTTTTCCTTCCTTCCTTCCTTCCTTCCTTCCTTCCTTCCTTCCTTCCTTCCTTCCTTCCTTCCTCCCTCCCTCCCTCCCTCCCTCCCTCCCTCCCTCTCTTCCTTCTTTCCTTTCTTTCTTTTCCTGACAGGAAGCATGTAACCCAGACTGGCCCTGAGTTCTCTGTGCAGCTGCAGATGACCTTGAGCTTCTGACCTCTTGCCTCTACCTCTTGAGTACAGGGATTATAAAAGTGCCCCTCCATGCCTTATGCAATTTCTTAAAATGGCTAGCACTGAATGCCTTTGCCGCTTACTCTGATTCTGCCTTCTGCATGGCTCTGGTCCACTGGCTATCTTCCCTTTCATATTTACTTCATTTGTGATTGAGAAGTACAATGTCTTTATGTCCATTTATCTACTCAAACCATAAATTTCTTCTAAATATGTGAGGAGCACCTTTTCAGGTACCAATTTTAGAATCTTGAAAATGAGTAAATCTGTAGTGAAAGCCGTAAGTAAATGGACTTAGCACTTTTGAGGTATAAACAGTTGTACTGAATGGAAAGGATCATTCCACACATTTTATGTGCCCAGGTGTGTCCTGGATGCCTTATTGTGACCCTGTTCCTACACAGTGCATTTCTTGTTCTACTGTCCATGTGAAAAGGCCCACCGTTTGCTGGTTGATTTTATTCATTTGCACAGGTCTGTGCTACCCACAGCCTGTGACAGGGACACTTTATCTGTGCCAGATGCCATACTTTTTGTGAATGTGGCTGTCATGATTTTTAGCCAGCTAACTTTCTGTGCTTTACTTTTCAGGTCACATGTTGCTGCTTTAGCCCTTTAAAAGCGTTTTTGCTCTTTGCGGGAACAGCGCATGGCTCTGTGGTTGTATGGGACTTACGAGAAGACTCCAGGATACATCATTATGTGAGGCTGAGCGATTGTCTCTGGGCCTTTAGGACCCCAACATTTTCCACTGGTTAGTGTTGTCTCTCTGCCCTTGAGAAACGCCTCACAGCTTTGAGCACTGAAGTTTTAACTTTATGTGCTTTTATTCATTCAGATTATCCACAGGATGAGATTTGGCTCTGGACAAAAGAGGCATTTCATAAACAGAGAAACCCAAAATCCAGTCAAGTGATAATCCTCATTGAGTGGCCAATCGTGTTTGGGGTATTCTTTCATGTTAAATGTGTGGATTCTAAAAAAAAAAAAAAAAAAAAAAATCCCTAACAAAATTTTAGATTGAGTATGGTTTTGAAGAGCAAACTTTGGACCTGTGCAGGTGGGGCACAGTTATGCTGCACTCCCAGCCCTGAGTCGGGATTCTTAAGTGGGCAGGGCACAGGAGTACGTGTGCACTCTTGTGGCCCGGCTGGTGAGCTCCTGAAGCTATAAGAAAGAGTTACCTCGTACCATCTAACGTGAGTCTGAGTTCAGATGCCCAGCACCCCGCCCTTTTCAGTTGGCTGTACTGTGCTCATCTGTGGTCAGATTGGGTCATCAGATGGGCTCATTGGCTAGCTAGTCTTACCAGCTGACAAGCGTCTCCTAACCTGTGTGTTCTGACCACTTTGGGGGTCTACTGACCTTTTCACAGAAGTTGCCTGTCAGATGTCCTGAATATCAGATATTTACATTATGAATTATAACAGCAGCAAAATTCTAGTTATGAAGTAGCAATGAAAGTAGTTTTATGGTTCATAGCACGAGGAAGTGTATTAAAGGGTTGAAGCATTAGAAAGGTTGAGAACCACTGTTCTAGACACAATGAGAGACCCTGTCTCAAAAAAAAAAAGATCAAGGAAGACACTGATGTCACCCTCTGGCCACAAGTACATATCCACATGTGTACCTACTCAGACATGTGCAAACACGGGAACACGGACATACACAGACATAAGAGCGATAGTTTCCCACCTGTAGCATGTCCTCTAAGTGCTGTACGTACATGGGCTTATTTGATTCTCACACTAGCCCTCCGCCCCTGTTTCTTGGGCAGGTGGAGGGTTTGTCTGAGCCACACTGTCCGCACAGGCAGGCCCTGCACTCTGAGCCCCCGAGCCATTAGGCCAACAGCTGGGCTCGGACAGCAGTACCTTTGTTGACTGGCCTCTTCCTGTAGGAGCTGAGGTCCCATTGGCCGAAAGATCAGGCGTAGCCCTTCTCGTCCCTGTTCCCTGGTCTTGTCCCTTTCCTGTTCAAGCTCAAGAGCACACACCACCACTCTGCACTTGGCGTTCTCTCTCTCCACAGGCCACCAGTCTGTTTTCTGTCACTGTTCTGTGGCCAGTCGGCTTGGTCCAGATGCCGGAGGACCAGACTGGACACGTCACTTGGGGCTCCTCGCTGCTGAGAGCTGCAGTGTGTGTTACCTCAGTGCCTCACTCCTCAGCACTGACGCTGGCAGGAGTTGTTGACCAGCTGTTTTAGGAGGCATTTAGTTTTCAAACTGTGGTTTTAACTTGCATGCAGAATACCTAATGATCCTAAGCTTATCTTCATGTGCTTATTTATTAAGTAAATGTTCTTGTTAGTCATGCCTGTTCAAATCTGCTAATTTTCTGTTGGACTGTTTTCTTAAGTTTGTTTATTAGTTTGCTTTTGGGGAGAAGGTCTTATTATGGAGTCCTGGCCGTCTTAAGCTCACAGCAATCCTCTTACCTCAGCCTCTCAAGTGCTGAGATTTCAGGCATGAGTCATGCCTGGCCAGGTTTATTTTATTTTATTGTCATTGTGCTAGGGATTGGACCTGGGGCTTTGCAGATGCTGGGCTAGCATGGTTTAGATTAAGCCACATCTCCAGCCTATTAGGTTTTGAAGCTTCATATATTCTGGGTATATTTTACAGTATTTTATCATATTCTATATTCTTTTTGTAAAATCCTTCAAAGAGAAATTTTTAAATTTGATAGGATTTGACTTATCAATATTTTCTTTTATGATTGTGCTTTCTATGTCCTGATGAACAGTTTTTACTCAATTAAACGCCACAGAGGTTGAGTTGTTCCCCATATTTTCCTGGACATTTATAATTTTAGGTTTTACATTTTGGTCTGGTCTGCATGATGAAGCGGTATTAGTCCATAGGTTTATTTTTTTGTATATGAATGTCCCACTGAAATTCTCATTCTTGATCATCGTTTTCACTGCACTTAAAGCGTTTGCTGCACATGTGTCTCTCATCAGTTTCATTATGATGTGTCAAGCATGGACCCCTCTTTTGTCCATCCTTCTTGCTCCTAGCCATTACTTAACTTTTCACTCTACCTGGAGTTTATACCTTTTCCAGAATGTCCTATATTTAGAATAAAGGGGAATAAGCCCTTTCAGATTGGGTAAGGGTAAATATCTAAGTTTCTATCATGTTTCTTAGTGGGTTAACAGCCAAATAATTTTTTCTTTTATATACTTAAAAGTAACATATATATATATATATATATATATATATATATATATATATATATATATACAACCAAATGTTATGGATAAATTTATCAATTTACTTATTAAAGGAATAATTTTATAACTATTTGTATATGGGTTTTTTAAAAAAATTAATTTTTTATTTATTACAATTTATTCACTCGTATCCCAGCTGTAGCCCCCTCCCTGTCTGCTCCCAATCCCTCCCTCCCTCCCTCATCTCCTCCCTGACCCTTCCCCAGTCCACTGATAGGGGAGGTCCTCCTCCCCTTCCATCTGGCCCTAGTCTATCAGGTCTCATCAGGACTGTCTGCATTGTCTTTCTCGTATACAGGTTATTGTGGGTTATTAATATTTATTATCGGTTTATCTTTTATTTAAGCAATGGTTATTCCTTAAACCAGCTGTATATCCAAATCACTACACAGAGACTGAGATTTATTTAATTAAACTAGAGTATAATGCTGGGCAATAGCTACTCCATCCTAAACCTCCAAGGCCACAAAGTTTCCTACCATTCAGGTTTCACCCATTATACTTGCTTTTAGTTCTCTCCTGCTGACCTCTGCCTTCTTCCTCCTGCTTCCTCTCTCTCTTCTCCGGACCAGGATGTCCCACTCTATTCTCTCCATTGCTCGGAATTGGGGCAGGTTGTTTAATTGACAAATACAGAGAACAAATGGTGGCATGTTTATACAAACTTGAGACAGGTGATGCTTAGAATATAAACATCACAGTGCAATGTCTGGATTGAAACCAGATAGTTGGGGAGAGAAATCAGCATTTGAATGAACAAGGGTAAATTGTATACATCCCAAAGAACATTATACCAACAACAGGTTTAAATTTTTTTTTTTAATTTTTTTTTTACTTTACATCCCTATTGCAACCCCATCCTCCTCTCCTTTCGGTCCTGTCCTTTCATCCTCTTTCTCCTTTTCCCCCTCCCTTTCTTCTTAGAAACAACAACCCAACCCTGCACATCAAGGACTAAGTGCATCCTCTTTCCCTGAAGCCCAAAAGCAGCCCAGCTAGGAGGAAGTGGTCCAAAAGCAGGCAACAGAGTCCATGTCAGAGACAGTCCCTGCTCCACTCCCTAGGGAACCCTCAAGCTGCCCATCAGTTACATATGTGTAGGGGACCTAGGTCCAGTTAATGCATGTGGTGATTCAGTCTCTGTGAGCTCCCATGGTCCTCTTCTTGTGGAATTCTTGTTGGTCTTCTTGTGGAATTCTTGTCCCCTCCGGGTCCCTTGTCCTTCCCCAAACTCTTCCACAAGACTCTCTGAGGTCCACCCAATATTTGGCTTTGGGTCTCTGCATCTGTTTTGATCTGCTTCTGGGTGGAGCATCTCAGAGGACAGTTATGGTAGTCACCTGTCTGCAAGCATAGCAGAGTATTCTTAATAGTGACAGGGGTAAGCTCTCTCTCGGGGGTGGGTCTCAAGCTGGGCCAGTCATTTTTTGGCCATTCCTTCAATCAAGCTCCATTTTTATCCCTGCACACCTTGTTGGCAGGGTAGATTTTGGGTCAGAGGTTTTGTGGGTGGGTTGGTGTGCCCCTCCCTCCACTGGAAGTCTGCCTGACCACTTCAGTCTCCATATCCCCTGCAGCTAGGATTCTCAGCTACAGCCACCCCCATATCCTCCCAGGAGCCTACCCTGGGTAGCATGGGTCTCCAGCCAGTCCCAGAGATGCCCTTCCCGTCGGTTTTCCTTCTCTCTCCCAGCTCTCTCCCATCCCAACTCTCCCACATCTGAGCCCCACCTTTGATCCCCTTCTAACTCCCTTTCCCACCCAGTTTTCTTTCTTCATGCACTTCAGGTGTTTATTTTATTTCCCCTTCCGAGGGAGACTCAAGCATCCTCCCTAGGGCCCTTTTTGTTATCCAGCTTCTTTAGGTCTGTGAATATTAGTATGATTATACTGTATTATATGGCTAATGTCTGCTTATAAATGATTATATACCATTAGTGTCTTTCTGGTTCTGGGTTACCTCACTCATGATGATATTTTATAATTCTACTCATTTGCCTGCAAATTTCATGATTTCTTTGAAAGTCCTTTTATTGTACAGATTGTTTTAGTTATCCTGGGCTTTTTTTTTTTTTTTTTTCCATATGAAGTTGAGGATTGCTCTTTCCAGATCTGTAAAAAATTGTATTGGAATTTTGATGGGAATTGCATTGAATCTATAAATTGCTTTTGGTAAGATGCCCATTTTTACTATGTCAATCCTACTGATCCATGAGCATAGGAGATCTTTCCACCTTTTGATATCTTCTTCAATTCCTTTTTTTTAGGACTTGAAGTTCTTGTCATACATGTCTTTCTCTTGCTTGGTTAGAGTTACACAAAGATATTTTATATTGTATATTGTTTTGGCTATTTTGAAGGGTGTTGTTTTCCTAATTTATTTCTAAGCCCCTTTATCATTTGCATACAGGAGGGCTACTGAATTTTTGGAGTTAATTTTTGTATCCAATTACTTTGCTGAAGGTGTTTACCAGCTGTAGGAGCTCTCTGGTAGAATTTTTGAGGTTACTTATGTATATTTTCGTGTCATCTGTAAATAGAAATACTTTGACTTTTTCCTTTCTAATTTGTATCCCCTTGATCTTCTTTAGTTGTCTTATTGCTCTAGGTAGAACTCCAAGTACTATGTTGAGTAGATACAGAAAGAAAGGACAGTCTTAAATTGTCCCTGATTTTAGTGGAATTGCTTTAAAATTTTCTCCATTTGATTTGATGTTGGCTATCAGATTGCTGTATATAGCCTTTATTATGTTTAGGTATGGGTCTTGTATCCCTGATCTCTCCAAGACTTTTATCATGAAGCTGTGTTGGATTTTGTCAAAAGCTTTTTCAGCATCTAATGAGATGATGTTGTCTTTTTTTTTTCCAGTTTGTTTATAAAGGTCAATTACATTGATAGATTTTTGTATGTTGGAGCCTACTTGATCATGGTGGATGATGTTTTTGATGAGTTCTTGGTTTTGATTTGCAAGTATTTTACTGAGTAATTTTGCATCAATGTTCATGAGGGCTATTGGTCTGAGATTCTCTTTCTTGTTTGAATGTTTCTGTGTGTTTTAGGTATCACAGTGACTGTGGCTTCATCGAATGAGTTTTGCCATGTTTCTTCTGTTTCCATTTTGTGGAATAGTTCAAAGAGTATTGATGTTAGCTCTTCTTTGAAAGTCTGGTAGCATTATGGGCTAAAACCTTCTGGCCCTGGGCTCCTTTTTGGTTGGGTGACTTTTAGTGACTGCTTCTATTTCCTTAGGTGTTCTAGAACTATTTAGATTGTTAACCTGATCTTGATTTAACTTTGGTAAGTAGAATATATCAAGAAAATAATACATTTCATTTATATTTTACAGTTTTGTGGAGTACAGGCTTTTGAAGTAAGATCTAATGATGCTTTGGATTTTCTTTGTGTCTGTTGTTATGTCCCTGTTTTCATTTCTGATTTTGTTGATTTGGATAGTGTCTCTCTTCCTTTTAGTTAGTTTGGCTAAGGGTTTGTCTCAAAGATCCAGCTTTTAGTTTCATTGATGTGTGTGTGTGTATGTGTGTGTGTGTGTGTGTGTGTGTGTGTGTGTGTGTGTGTGTGTGT
>NW_026590503.1:3340764-3403018 GCF_907164565.1 Psammomys obesus
TGTGTGTGTGTGTGTGTGTGTGTGTGTGTGTGTGTGTGTGTGTGTGTTGTTCTCTTTGTTTCTAAGGTATTGATTTCAGACCTGAGTTTGATTATTTCCAGCCATCTGCTCCTCTGGTAGGTTTGCTTCTTTTTGTTCTAGAGCTCTCAGATGTGCTGTTAAGTTGCTAGTATGAGATCTCTCCAGTTTCTTTATGAAGGCACTTAGTGCTATGAACTTTTCTCATAGCGCTGATTTCATTGTGTCCCATAAGTTTGGATATATTGTGCCTTCATTTTCATTGAATTCTAGAAAGTCTTTAATGTCCTTATTTCCTCCCTGACCCAGCTATCATTGAGTAGAGAGTTGTTCAGTTTCCATGTGATATATCTATTTGATGTTCTGTAAGCTTCTTGTACATTTGTAGGCATCTCTTTAGGTTAGGAACATTTTTTTTTTTTTTTTTTTTATGATTTCGTTGAAGATATTTTCTGGGTCTATGAGCTGGGAATCTTCTCTTTCTTCTATCCCTATTATTCTTAGTTTTGGTCTTTAGTGTCCCAAATTTCCTGGATGTTTTGGGTCAGGAACTTTATAGATTTAGCATTTTCTTTGACCAGTGTATCAATGTCTTAATCATATCTTCTGTGCTATGTCTTGTGTTCTGTTGGTGATGCTTTTGTTTGTAATTCCTGTTTTCCATCTCCAGGACTGCCTCTGTTTGGGTTTTCTTTATTGCTCCCATTTCCATTTTCAGGTCTTAAACAGTTTTATTCATTTCTTTCTCCTGTTTGCTTGTATTTTCCTGTTTCATTAAGGGGTTTATTAATTTTCTTCACCTGTTTGGTTGTATTTTTCTGTGTTTCTTTGAGGGGTCTATTCATTTCCTGTTTAAAGGCCTTTATCATCTTCAAAAGATTAGATTTAAGGTAATTTTCTTTCTCTCCAGGGCTTGCTGTATTAGGATAGCTGAGTTCTGGTGGTGCCTTATTGGCCTAGGCTTTGTTCAGTGTGTTTTTATGCTGACCTTTAGCCATCTGGTTGTCTCTGCTGTTGCCAGGCCTGGTGGTCCCTGCTGGCTGTTGACCTCTGGGATTGCAGCCAGATTTGGGGCCTGATAAATGTCACTTGGAGGGCCCAGGGAAAGACTTCAGCACTGCTGGGTTTGCCTGGAGGAACTCAGTGAGCAGCAGATTGGGGGAGGAGTATCACCTGGTAGTCCCTGATGGCTGCCAGTCTGTCTGATTTCAGACAGAGCTGGGGCCTGGGAAATGGCATGTGGGTGACACTAGGCAGACCTCAGCACTGCTGGGTTTGCCGGGAGGGACCTGCCAAGCCTGTGTGCAGGCTTTGGTGTGGACTTGTTTTCACCTCCTCTGGGTAAATACCAAATACAATGGCTAATAGTGATTTTTAACTTGACTGGCTCTACAGTTGCTTATGAGATAACCCTTGGGGGATTATGTAGGTTAGGTTACCCTGTGGGCATGTCTGTGAGAGAGTGTCTCCTCATTGGTTGAGATGGGAAGGCTTCACTGTGGGTGACACAATTCCATTGGCTGGGGCTCAGGTTGCATATATGAGAGAAAGCAGACAGTTTGAACCTTGCTCTCTCTTCCTCTACTTCCTGACAGCAGATAAAATGTGACAAACATCACAGTCCCTGTTGCCATGGCTTCCCTGATGGGAGGGACTCGGTCATGGAGATGTGTGCCTAAGTTCCTAAGTTACTTTTGTTAGATATTTTGTCATAGCAACATGTAAAACCACCAAAGAACTTGATTCTTAGATTGCTCAGTGAAAAACTGGCAACTGTTTTTGAAAGTAGCTATGCCATCTGCATCCTCACAGGCAATCAGTAAGTCCTGCTGCTACTTACGACCCTCCCCAGCACTCAGCATGACCGTTGCTGTAGTTGGAGTAGTCTTTATGGTGTGACTTTCCATGCTCATCTGCCATCTGTGAGTCTTCTTTGGGAAACTCCTGTTCAAGTCTTTGGCCCACTTCGAAGTTGCTTGTTTTCTGGTAGTTGAGTTTTATATATTTTGATAAAAGGCTTTTAGGAGGTAAGAGTTTTGTGAGTATTTCTTCTATTCTGTACTTCTTTTTATTCTTTTAACTAAGGAAAGCTTTGAAGCATTTTTAAGCCAATCACTTTTAACATCACAGTTATGTTTCTTCTCTCTGTACCATATTTATATTTGTACTTTACACATAAAAAGAGCAAGCTACCTTTTATTTCTTTACTAACCAGTTTTTGCCCTTTTGGGGAGATGTTGCTATGGAGAATGTTTGCAATGATAGGTACCATATGGATTTTGATGCTATTATAAAAGGTATCTTTTTTCCAACAGAGAAAAGAACATACAAAATTTGTTATATGACTTGGGCTCTTAAGTTTTCTTTACTGACGCTATAATAAAATACCCTGAGAAATTCACCTTAAAGAAGAAAGTAGTTACTTGGCTCACAGTCTAGGTTATAGTCCATCAAAGCAGGGAAGCTGCAGTGGCAGGAAATGGTCACGCTGTGTCCGCAGTCTGAAGAAAGCAATAGATGCACACGTGCCACAGCCCAGCTTAAGCTCTCCTTTTCTTAAATCTGGGTTCAGCCCAGGGATGGTGCCCATTCACTGTCAGTTGATGTAATGAAGACAGTCCCCCACGGGGACACCCATAGGCCAGCCTGACCTAGATCATCCTCAGTGAGACTCAGGTGGTTCTAGATTGTGTTAAATTGACAATTAACACTAACCATCCCACGACCCAAAAGATACCTTTTAAAACATGGCATTTTCCAACTGCTAATACATATGAATCCGGCGTTTTTGAAAGTTCTGCATTTTTAAACCATACATGATATTGGCAGGAGGTGGGTCTGGCCTCCCCTTCCTTCAAATGCTTCTTTTATATAAAGTGATAAAGCATGCTATAACTGAGGCATGCTCTCTTTGTACTTGAGGTCATCTCTGGGCACTGTGTAGATGGCATGTGCTCAGTGGTGAGGGAACAATGGCAAGAAAAGTCTACTCCTGTTCTGTACAGGACAGTTATTCCTCCAGGTATTTCTAGCTGTGGTTGTTGAATCCATAGATGAGTACAAAGGATGCAACTCATGCAAATACATCGCTATGGAAACACTCCCTTTCCCTTTGCCATCTGAGCATCATGAGCGGAGCTTCAGCGTGCGACAGTGTGGAGCTGCTGTTTAGAAGGGCTGCACCTACCTGTGGATCCTTTGCATCCTGTGTGCATCTCCCACTGGGAGCTCTGTGACATCTCTCCATTGTGTTCTCATTAGCTTCTTCCTAACCTCAAACTTGGTTTTTCTTTCAATTTCTGTACGGGGGTTTGATTTCAGGTGGGTTTTGTTTGTTGTTTAAGTATATTTCTGAAAGCAGTTTGCAGAAATTTTGTTCTCTTGGACTGTCTTGCTTTGTGCTTTTCTCAGCCATGGGGAGGGGCAGAGGGGGAAGAGTCACGCCTGAAGTACTTTGATTTCTTTAATTTCATCCTGCTGTAGCTATCTGTATATGGAGTTTGAACCTCCGATTCCCAGATGCTTCTCCTGTGGTGGATTTGTGCCTGTTTAAGCTGCTTGGTCTCATGTTCGCCGGCACTGCTGTGTTCCCAGTCTGTGCACTGCACCTTCCAGCCTGTTTGGAGGATTCTGTCCTAAGAATCATGTCTTCTTTTCTGGAGTGCCTGCTTGAGTTTCTCATCTTCACAGTGCTCTTGGTCAGGCAGCATGTTGACCTCCCTTCTAGCCCTGTACATCTATTTCCTCAGTGATGAAGCAGCTTTTTAATGGCACAGGATTGGTGTTCATTTCTTGTTTTTCTTCTTAGTCTTTGTAGTCTCTATTTGCTAGAGATGCTGAAAATTCTGGTCCTGGCTCTTGATGTGTGGCCTGTATTAGTCTTGTGACTTTAGGAGAGATGTATGTGGAGAGATTCGGGTCTTTAGACCTGGAAACACCCCATATTTTTCCACATAAATGCTGATTGCATTGCTAAGGTGTTACTTACAGTGGGTGCTCTGGGCTTTCACTCTCTAGATGGAATCCTAACATCAGTGAACCACCGAAGTCCTCTTCAAGCCATTGAGCCAGTTGCCACATCTGTCTACAAAAAGCAGAGTTTTGTGCTTTCACCCATTTCTACTCAAGAAGGTATAGGATCCCTCACACCCATAAAATCCTTCAAGCAATGGTTGTGTAAAGCTTTATCCTTATTAAAGCTACTTCCTTTCATTTTGTTTCTGCTTTCATTAGAAATGGCGGGTTTGTCATTTCACATCGCTTCCCTGGATGAGAGTGGGGTTCTCAACATGTGGGTGAGTAGGAAGTGTGGGGCCATACATACAGCTGAATGAAACCACCAGGGAGGAGAATGGCACATGGCCTGGGGAATGCATCGGGGACAGAGCAGAACAAGACAGTAAGACCATCTGTTCTGTGAAGGCCTTTGACCTTTGGGAATGTGTAGGAAAATCGTAACAAGACATTGACACTAGAGGACATCTAGGACTTTTACAGGGATGCAGATGAGGTCACTGAGCAGAGCAAATACTAAGATAAAATGATGAATAAGTTTAAGTTATTCTAAAGCAAATGACTAGTCTTTTCATGAAGGAGTTATATTTTTAGGATCTAATATAGCATGTTATTTTGTTATAGCTATGCTTTGCTTAGGTTGTTTCTAGTTACAAAATTTATCAGTATTAATTTTTTTAATATTCTGTTTTTAGGTGGTTGTTGAGTTACCAAAAGCAGATATCTCAGGTTCAATGAGTGATTTAGGTAACTATTGAAGTAAAAATTAATATTAATTATTGTTTGCTAAAATGAACAGAGACTTAAGAAACCAATACCTGCTTTGAAAAAATAAGTAATTAACAACCTGAAAAATGCACATCAGAGTTGTATGTTGTATACCTTATCAACTATTGGATGGGCATCTCATTAGCTAGAGGTCTAATTACATGTTTCTCTCTGTGGGTGCTGTAAGTTCTCTTCATCGCTGGCATTCATTCTGCCCTGTTGACATACCTTAAGGCAACTGTCTTCTTCATTGTTTTTTTTTTTTTTTTTTTTTTGGTTTTTGGGTTTTTTGTTTGTTTGTTTATTTGTTTGTTTTCAGTATACTTCAGGTTTCTGGGTCTTAAGTTCTTCATTTTGGGCTTTTTCTGTAGTTATGGATTTACCCAGTGCACATGAGTGTGTCAAGTGTGGCTCTCCTCAGACTACTTGGTGTGGGTGATGACACAGTATGCTATAGTGTCCCCTGTAGAGCAGGAGAGCTATGAAACACGCTAAAGTCTTCTGTGGTTTTCTGTTTTCAGTGCTACTTGTTATAACTTTCAGTTTCAAGAGGCCTCAGACAGTTCAGTCCAATTGAATTTTGTGGTGTAGTTTTTATACATTTCAAACTGAGCTTTTTTACCCTGAATTCCAGCTGATAATTCTTTAATGACAAAGTCCCCTCTCATCTTATTTGTGTCAAGGGTCTATCCCCAGATAGAACTGGAAAAAAAAAAAAAGGAAAAAAATCTGAGATTGACACTGGCTTAGCTCCGGGTCCTCAGTCAGAAGGCTCTTCACCAAGCAAGAGCTGATCGCTCTTGTTGAGGAGCCATTCGAATCAGTTCTTTTGTGGCTGTGTTTGAGACCAGCAGCAGGCCTGATCTGATTACCTCCATGACAGGAGCACTGTAAGGTGGTCCTGAGAGACGGGCAGGCAGTCATGTGTAGCTGCCCTTCCTAGCAGTGAGCTGAAGAAACTCCTGAGTGCTTTTAATTCAATTGCCTTCAAGGTTCTGGATAACACCCAGCCTAGAATATGGGTTTCAACACACACAAATTCTTCCCTCTGCAGTAATATACAAAAAGAAGAGACCAGCATTAGGACAGACATTTAGTAGAGACGGTATGCAACTGAAGCATCCAAATCTGAGAACAAGGAAGGAATGGAAAATAAAGCCAGGCCTGGGAACTGTAGTTCCATGGTGCAGGAGCGAAAAGTAGAGAAGCTGAGGAAGCGACGCTAGTCAGCCAGTCAGCAAAATCTGGAGGGTTTCCAGTGATGGCTTTGAATGACAGGCGCCTTGGGTATTTACAGCACAGGGTTTGGCATTTTGAACTCAGTGCACGGGATGCACTATTCTCACCAGTCTGAAATGTGTGAGCAGCTGGACTGTGGCCCCATGAATTTCTGATTTTGACCTGCAAAATTTTGACTCTCCTCTTTAGCCAAGGCACAGGTACCTCAACAGTTAGAGGGAGTCCTGCCTGTTGGTTATATTTTAGCATTCCTTCTAGTTATAGATGCTTTAACAAGAAAAAAAAAATGAACCTAGACAACTGTGGGTAGACTGTGGTTTAGCTTACATTAAGGTGTGTGTGTTTCCGGTTTGTCTGGTCTAGGATTGATACCTGGAGGGAGGATCAAATTGGTGCACAGTGCTGTGATCCAGTTGGGCATCAGGTGAGACCCCCTCTGGGGATGAAGCCACTTCCCTCACCCCAGAAAGACTTTGCTTCCTATGAAATGCATGTTCTGATTTTGCATTGAGGACACAGGTTCTTACAGTCAGTTTTTGCTATATGAACTATTAGTAACAAATGTAACAATGTAACAAATACAGTTTTGGATATAGAGCTGATATGTATTCATAAAATGTTTTTAGCTTATAAGCTCATACTACCTGTTTTTCTTTTTTTAAACGTTTTTTATTATTATCATTTATTACAGTTTATTCCATTTGTATCCTGGCTATGGCCCCTTCCCTTATCTCTTCCCAATCCTACCCTTCCTCCCTCTTCTACCCCTATACCCCTCCCCTAGTCCACTGATAGGAGAGGTCTACCTCCCCTTCTCTTTGACCCTAGCCTCATCAAGGCTGGCTGCATCATCTTCCTCTGTGGCCTGGCAAGGCTGCACCACCCAAGGGGAGGTGACCAGAGAAAGCCCCTGCGCTCCTTACCTGACTGTTTTTCATCCAGTTTTTTTGGTTTGTTTTGGTTTGATTTGGTTTGGTTTTTCAAGACAGGGTATCTCTGTGTAGCCCTGGCTGTCCTGGACTTGCTTTGTAGACCAGACTGACTTCCAAGTCAATAGAGATCCACTTGTCTGTGCCTCCCAAGTGCTGGGATTAAAGGCATGTGCCATCACACCTGGCTTCATCCAATTTTAATTTAGACTTAAAGTTAGTTTAACTTGATCAAATCAAGTTTCAGGAACTGGAAACACTGAAGTAAATTTTATTCATAAATTTACATTCCTAGATAGGCATAGTATATACTAGTAATCCTTGAATTAAGTAGATAAAAGCACGAGGATCAAGAGTTCCAGGCTAGCCTTAACTCCATACAGAGTTTGAGACCAATTTGGGCTGTATGAGAACCTGTTTCAAATAAATAAGCAAATAGAAATACCAACCAACAAACAAAACTATATTTGTGCTTTTACTCATAGAACTTAATATGAAGCTGCAATTCTTAATGAATGCTTCAGTAGTAATAGTATTTATATATTCCATATTGGTTTCCAAAGTCATATATTCCTTTATTTACTCAAGGCTGTATTACTCATTACAGATATTACTCATGTCTGTATTCACTGTTACCATGTGAATTACCCTTGAAAAATCTTTGAACCTGTGTCCTTTTGATCACACAGAATTCAGTGAATACAGATATACTAACAGATTTCAAATCACTTGACTGAAATAGAATTATGACAATGAATCAAAGTCATCAGAGCCAAACATACGTTATAGAGCCAGACATACATGCTGTTCTGCGAACAGTGCACCTCAATACAAAAACAGGATCAACCGGTACACTGATCCGTGCTGCGCACATCTGCAGAGCATCTGTAAGGCCCTCCCTGCCCTAGACTTCCTCACTTCCCTCCATGCATTGTATGTAGTTCCTCCAGGACTCAACCGTGTACTCTTCAAAGTGAAATAGCTAATGTATTTCATGCCATGTTCCCCTTCAAAACTCATAGCTGTGTTTTTGCAAGATCTCTTGGACAGGATGAGTGAAGGCAGACTGGATTATGAGAGCTTTGAATCCGTTGTCTCCCTCCCTTGACTAGGCTGGAGTGGCAGTCCGGACTGAGTGATGTGTTGTAAGCATGAGCAAATGCATATGGAAGCTTGAAGGTGGGATGGGTTGTGTCCAGTGCGAAATGGAGCTTTTTGAGGGTGTATGTGTGGTGGTTTGATCAGAATAGCCTCATAGGTGCTTATACTTGAATGCTTAGTTACAAGGGCGTGCCGGGGTAACAGCCTGTATGAAAAACCACATGGGTGTGCAGAAGTACATGTGAATTGAAGAGTAGACTTGGAAATTTGGAGGTCAGCCAGATGATTAGGCCTTTACCATAAGCCTGTGGCTCAACCCCTGTATAGTCGTAGGTGTTCTGGGATTGCCCAAGGTGGAGACTTAAAACTGAGACCCCTGCACTATTCCAGAATCCACTGCCCCTTTAGTGTGGGGGAGATGTAGAAAGCTTTACCCCTAGTTGATGGAAAATGGGTACTTGGAAGAACTTGAAACCTCAAGATAGAGGTGGGCTGGGGACCTTGAATTTGGGATGTGAAGATCAGAGTCCCAGGGCCCTTGAGGCACAAGTACAGCTGCCTTCTGGGAAGCTGGGACTTATCAGATTTCCACAGCCATCTGCAGAAGATCACAGCTGTGCAGGAGCTGGAAGCATGGGCCAACAGAAGTAGGATTAACCAGCACTGGTGGGTTCTCCATCACTGTGGACCTCATCAGTCTTCTACTGACTTGCTTTGTCTCTCAGCACCAGACTGTGAGCAAGTGTACAGTCTGAAAATGCTTTCAGAATTTCCAAAACTTCAACCCGTGAGTGGGTAGATAGTAGATTCAACATTCTTGACAAAAGGATCAGTAAACAGTTGGAGCTGCAGAAATGATCGAGCATGCAATACCAGAAAAAGATATAGGAAGCAGAATAGCTGAAGTTGCAAGGCAGTGTGAACTGACTGGCCCCTCATCGGAGGGCGGATGGCAGTACTAAGTGAGTGTGGCTGTTGCCATCCACACGGTGAAAAGCCACGTGTTCTCCTCCGCTGTTTGTTTTTCAGTCTTTCCCGTAAAGATAGTGAAGTGTGGGGGTGCACACAAACACTGAGTGTCAAATTCCTGCCTTCGGATCCTAATCACTTTGTTGTTGGCACCAACATGGTTAGTAGTGTTTTACATTTCATCCTTCCCACCTAGAATTATCTGATAATTATCTTTGTGTCAGATTAATTTACTGTCTGCTTTTGTTATAATGCCTTAATTGTTTTGTCCAATTGTTTATCTAATACTTTTTTTTGACCATTCTCGGTGTTCTTGTAATAATTAGGGATTTATAAGCCACAGTACCAGACAAGACTGGAGAGTATCTCCCAAGATGTTCAAACCTCAGCAACGTGGTTTCAGACCAATAAAAGTTAATGTGATTGATTTTTCACCATTTGAAGAAACAGTATTCTTGGTAAGAAAGTCACTTTTCAGTGATATTATTTGCAATCCAGTAGAAAATTTAGAAAGTTTTGGTCTCTTAGTAGTCTACAAATTAACCATTTATTGGGCTTCAGTGATCTAAAAATGAAACATGGAATATTATTAACAGAAAACTAAATCAAATTGACTCAGAAATTTAACTCTCTTAAGAAATACTTTGTTCATTTGCAGGGTGCTTAGAATTTAATGGGAAGACACCTGTGGTCAGTCAGCTCTGTAGAAACTAATCCAGCCCCACAAACTAGTCATCAGTCCGTTCTGAGGGCCACAAGCCCCTGAGCTAGTTACCTTCCCCCGGACGCCATCCCTTAAAAGTCACCCCGCCTCTCAACATTGCTATTTGAGGACTGTGTATCACATGCATCAGTTGGGAGAAGCGCCACTCAGACCGTAGCAATGGCTCTGTCTGACTGGCTAGGTGTGCAGCTCTAAGACACAGAGCTCTCGAGGCCGCACATAGAGAAGCCAGTTTTCAGCTCACCGTCTGACTGGCTAGGTGTGCAGCTCTAAGACACAGAGCTCTTGAGGCCTCACATAGAGAAGCCAGTTTTCAGCACTCATGATGCCCTTTGTGTCTGAGTCAGAAGTTGTACACCAAGATGGTGTGTTCAGAGACCTTTTGCTTAGTTCTTGTGCCTCTTTCTTGTATGACTTTGCTGTTTATATGAAATTAGGCTTTAAAATATGTCTTGGTTTGTATTTTACTTTAGAATTTGATTTGACATTTTAGTTGATATATTATTGTTTTAGAATTTTATACAAGTATATTGTATATCTTTTTTGAGTATAGAAAGGATTAAAGATTAAGGAAGAATTAATCTTCACTGCATAGGCTAATAATTGGTCTTTCACTAAATTACTGAAGTTTTTTTTTTTTGAGAATTTCAGTTCAAAGGGAACACAAAACCATGCTGTCAGAACAAATAAAACTGTATAACGAGGTGAAGAGGACACGCTCAGTCCTGATGCAGCTTGATGAGCTGGGGTTGATGGGAGAGGGGGAGGAGGAGAGGGAGGGTGGGGATGGGAGGGGAGGAGGGATGGAGCTACAGCAAGGATGTAAAGTGAATAAAAAGAGATGACCTTCTGCTTGTGAAGCCAGCCCCTGCACCCCATGCTGGAGTCCGTGGCACTCAGCTCTTAGACACTCATTTATGTGATGGCTCGTGTCAGTTTCCAGGGAGAGTGCCCACCAGTCTGCTTTTAATGACATGTCTTTATGTTCAGAAAACAAGAGCAGGCCAAAATGGTTTTTTTGTACAGACAAAGAAAGCTAGTACTCTGAAATTTTTTCCTGGGTGTTGAGATTTAATTTAAAAAGAAAGAAAAACATAGGATTTCCACACCCCATTGCAGGCTGGCTGTTCAGATGGAAGCATCAGGCTACACCAGCTGAGGTCTGAGAAGCCTGTCCTACAATGGGACAGCAGCACCAGTGGCCACTCTGTTACTGACCTGCAGTGGTCTCCGACGAGACCTGCTGTGTTCTTAGTCCAGGATGATGCATCCAATATCTATGTCTGGGACCTTCTCGAGAATGACCTGGGTCCTGTGGCCCAGCAGCCCATCTTTCCAGACAGGTGAGTTCAGGACCCATCGCTCTATCATCTCTGCTCTTTCTTAAATCACATGTTTAAGTTTAAATTTAACAGTACTTTTATAGATTATATAGTAAAAAACGCTTTTTAAGGGTAGCTTACTTTTTAAGGTAACCAAATAGAAAGATACACAGAGCTCTCGTGTGTCCTCTGACCCCCAGCTGTCACCCCCTCACTGCCATCATCTCCGTCCAAGAGTCCTCTGTTACAGTTGTACCATACTGACACGCCATGGCTATCCTAGTCCATTTTACGCCGGCTTCGTTCTCAGTGCTCACTTTAGCAGAACTGTGACGATCACTTGAAAAGGCAGCTGTCTCGTGTCTAACCTCAGCGCAGTGGGTAGAGAGCAGTGCAGCAGTCCCTATTGCCGCTATTCTGGAGGGGCGTCTGAGAGACTTACAGGTCCGCCCGTGTCTGAGGGATCTACAGCCTCTTCCTCCAGGTTTCTTAGGTGACAGGCCATGTGAGACGTAAGTCATGGAATCGGACTTGTCAGACCCTGTAGCTCTCTGCACCCAAGGCCCCAGTCCCCAAGCACCCTCTCCACCTGTAGATGAACGAAACCTGCTTCAGTCCTGTTATGCCCCAAAGGCTTTGTTTCCTGGCTGTCCTCAATCCCCACTGGCCCTTACACTCTTCCTGCCTCCTCTTCCATAGGCTTTCCTGAGCCCTGAGGGGAGGGATCTGACAGAGACATCCCAGTTAGGACTGAGTGTTCCAAGGTCTCTCACTCTCTGTACCTTGTCCAACTGTGGGTCTCTGTATTTCTTCCCATCTATTGCAGGAGGAAGCTTCTCTGACGATAGCTGAGCAAGACACTGGTCTGTGGCTGTAGCAGAATGTCATTAGAGTTTTTGTTTTTTTCTTGCAATGTTCCCTTAGCAGATTGGTGGTAGTTGATATTTCCCTAGGTCCCTAGCCTGCCCAGTTTGAGGTTCTTGGCCACCTAGACAGTGGGAGGGCCAGGTTCCATTTCATGGAGTGAGTCTGAATTCTACTCAGAGTGGTTGGTCACTCCTGTGACTTTCGTGCACCATTGCCCCAGTGTATCTTGAAGATGGTCACCATTGTGGAGTGCAGGGCTTGTCTCTGTCGCGTGCAGAGTTCCTTCCAGTGCCCTGAACACCAAGTCCTAGGGCTGGAGTCTCGACGTGGGCGCCAGCCTGACTTCCCCACATTCAGTGAGGTGTGCAGATGTTGTCTGCAGCAGTTGGGTCTTAGCATCCGTGTGTGGACACAGAAGCCTGTTCAGATGTAACCCGATCAGGGCACCGGACATTTCCTCTGGTGTGAAGAGGTGTCTGGTTGGGGCTCTGTCTCCCTCTTTCCTTAGTGACTGCAGTTTATATTTCCTTCATATATGTATGTATTTAAAGAAGTTTCTGCTGTATTAGTGAGGGCATGTGGATTCCTCAAGTTGACCTTAGTTTTAGCTTTCCCTCCCCATGTCCCCTGCCTTACCCCTTTCTTCTCTCCTTTGTTGATCAGACAACTTAGGAAGAAGCTACATTGTTTCCCTAAAAGTAAAGAGGAGTATAAAAGTGACCAAAAGCAGATTAACAGTTTGATAGAATGTAAGGTATATGCATATGTATATGCATATATATTGATATGATCTGAAAAAAATTAAGAATCCCATTTATTTAGTTCTAATGGTAGGCAAATTGGCATTATTCTAACTAAATATCCACCAAGAGAACTGACTATGGTGGCATATGTGTAATCCTGTTTGAGAATCTGGGGCAGGAAGATTATAAATTTGAAGCCAGCCTGGGCTTATAGGGACTTCCTGACCAGTTTGGGCTACCTAGCCAGACCTTGTCTTAAAAGGAAACAAAAAAATATGTCACTATCTGAGCATGGTGGCTCATGCCCATCATCCCAAAACACAGGAAAGTGAGGCCGGAGGCCCACTAAACTCCAGGGATTAGAGCCTTTGCAGCATATGGGCCCTGGAAAGAAAGCAGTCAGCAGTCTGCCAGTCACTCCACCTTGAGGTTCCCACATAAACACTTCACATCTAGAGAGTCTGCCGAAAGCCTCAGGGGGCCGGAGCAGAAGGGTGGGCACTTTGTGCTGGTCTGGGAGGATCTGAGTGGGGACAAGGCTGCCTTCAGGTTGTGGTGGCGGAGCTACGGGTGGGCTGGAGCCTTGTGCTTGGCGTGGCAGGGACAGTGCCATGGAGGAGGCCGCAGGTGTCAGGCCTGGCTCTCACTGGAGCACATGGGGTGGACCCCGCTCACGGGGCGCCGCTGTGGGAGGCCGCATCTCAGAGCTGGCCTCAGCTGGTTTTGTAGGCTTTGACAGTTATTCAACTGTCTTGAGTCTGTGCTCTGAGATACGGGGAAACCCCCACACGAGGGCTCACCCCACTGCCTGTGGTCGGCAGGCCTGCTGAGGCAGTTTAATGGCCCCACTGCTGGAGGGAGGAAGGTCAGGCGGGGATGTCGCCCTGCTGGGGAGTGGTGGAGACATCTGCAGCTATGCATTCTTTGAGCTGCCGATCAACAGATCCTTGAGTTGCAGATATTTGTTTCCAACAGACTTTCATATAATTTTTGTTCTAGTATTTTGTTTTAATAGTTTTTATTTGTTCTTCTATTTCACATCTCCCTTGAATATAGATATTTTGAAAGATTGAGGTAACAGAAAGTCACATACTTGTGGACTGACTTTCCAGTTCCTGTTCTCTCTCACCTGTAGTCTCGTGGCCATGACTATCATGGGGGAACCCGAGAAGACCAGCGGCAGCTTTGTGGCTCTGGTCCTGGCCAGGTCCTCTGGCACTGTCGACATCCAGTACCTGAAGAAGTGGTGGACCACCCCAGTGGCAGATGAGCACAGCCAGCTGCATCTGCTTCTTCAGAAATGAAGATTTAGTATCGGGAGAAGGTTGGGTACCTAAGACTCGATTATAGGATGGATTACTATCCCTGTGTTCATGTGCATTTGTGTACATAGAATATGTATATTTTGTACATAATTTGTTTTAGTAGAAGAGTACTTTGGTATTCCCAGGAAATAAATCACTATTTTTAATGGAAACAGTGAACATTTTAGTATATACTAAACTTCAAAGGAAATACCAAGGAAGCCCAGAAAGCTTGTCCAAGAGTATTTTTAGTTATTTTTGGAAGAATTTAAAAACACTGTCACATTTGTTACTGGATTTTAAACAGTCCACTATGAAAAAGTACTTTAATGGACTATTTTCTTAGCCATGCATCAAATGATGTACATATATCTAAAGTAAGTAAAATTGCTCACTTTGGAGATGACCTCCTCCAGCCTTCTGTTTTTCAAGTTTTCTTGAACATGAGCTTTTGGTGTGATTTGAATGGCAGTCATAGAATTGCATCAGACACATTTTCCACATGCTTTAGTATAAAAACCATCTTCATATAGGAATAATATCAAGTAAATAAATTTTCTTGAATATGGAGTAATAGGGCATGCATTAATTCATTTGTGCTGTTGTAACAATTTATAAATATTAGAAATTGGTTTCTCACAGCTGGGGAGACTAGACATCCAAAGTTCTGCTTAGGCTATTGTCAGCCTCGAAGGCAGCACCGCGCAGCCACATACTCACATGGCAAGGTCATGACAGACAGGGTTCTGGTGTACCCCTTTCCCTCTCCAGCAGCAGCACAGTCCTCCAAAAGCACCCTTTGCTGATACTGTTGCCTTTCTGTTCAAGTCCCAGTTTGTGGGTCGGAAGGGCACACGTCAGACCACACAGGTGATCTCATGGGAAAGCTGCTGTGTCTCGCCAGTAGATCTGTAGGGAATGCAGGCAGCACGCTTAAAGCTCTTTCTGCACATTCTGAGCCAGAACTGGAGGGTCTTGGGCCTGGAAGGTAGCTGAAAAAGTCTGCCGCCTACATCTGATCCCAGGGGGATATATTGTTACTTCCAAGTCACTGTATGCTCTGACTTGCTCTTTCAATTTCTGTGTAACTACCCCCAGCAGCCCATCCATCTTTGCTTTCTTTTTCATAGTGTTGACTCCAAGCTACTTTGTTTATCACAAAAATGACAGAATAGTTCAGAGAGGCCTCTCAATCTGTAGAAGCTTGGCTGTGAAGACAAGCTTGCTCAGGCCTGTGTCTGTGAATATGTACACGTGACACTCAAGAAAATGTACAAGACGCACATGCAGGCTACATGTATGTAGCAGGTACATGCAGCAGGTACATGCAGGTGCGCAGCAGGCACATGCAGCACACACATGCTGACTCGGTCAAGTGCTGCTGTGGTTGCCTGGTTTCTCTCCACCAGATGGCAGTGGGTCTTTATCCCTGTCACCCTGGCCACCGAATCACAAGAAGCAGTGGGCAGCTGCAGAGACAGAGGAACATAGTAGTAGCCTCCACGGCTTGGCAGAGGGAGGGCTCTGAAAATGGGTTGATAGAGGGCATGTTTATGTCATTGGCACAGTGCCTCTGAGTAAGTGGGTGTTTAGCCAACCCATGTTAAACAAAGGTCTGGAATCTCCTCTCTGCAGCTTCATAAAACTCATGACTTGATTGCAGATGAGGGAGTGGGGGAAGACACTGGGCTCAGTAATTGGTCTGGAAGGTTTAAGATGGATACTGTTGATAGGTTTCTTAAGTTAGAATCAGTATTCCTCTCTTTGGATCTTCTTGTGTCTCAGTCTCTGAGTCGTAGATAGTCACAGTGGTTGACAGTGGCCTCCATCCTTTGCCCGACTCTGCTGGCTCTAGATGGCTTCCTGGTTGTGTTGTGCTTTTGAATTGTGTAACCCAAGCGTAGCATTATTTTCAGTGTGCCATTGTGTGGATGGCCGACTCGTCCCCCAAATATTGGCAACACCTTCCCATAATTAGAAGGAAACAGAAGTGTGATTACACAAGTGATTGCAGCCTCTCACTAAAAAGAAAACAACCAACAAAAGCTATTACCATCACCACCAGCAAAAACACAACACCCCATAACATCTTAGGAAAACCAGTAGAAGATGGACTCTGCCTCCTGTTTTAGCTTCCCCTGGCCAACGTCTGTATAGCTCAGTGAGGTGGTGTGAGCCTGCTCTCGGTTATGCTCCTGTTATCTGCTGTTGATTAGATCCCCATGGGCGGTGACACTCCCAATTAAACTTTTGCCAGAAAGAATCTTGGGGACTCTTGTGGCTGGAAAAACCACACTGGTGGTACCAACTACAGAAAATCCTTTTTTTTTTTTTTTTTTTTTTTTTTTTAAATACTTTGTTGAGAACATCTGTGACAGTGGAGGACAGAAGATAATTCTAGCCTGTGGTTCTGTATCAGAAAATCTCCCACTGGCTGGCGTGTACAGGATCCTTTCTAAGTGTCTGGAAAGGTGCCTATTTGAGGGGAGAGCCACCCCGGAAATGGAGGAACACCCCTGCTTGTGTTTGTGGGTACAATTCAGAGGGGTTTAGCCAAAGGGAAGACTCACTCTGGGACATGGCCACGTTACCCCTGGGGCTGAGGGCCTTCGAACCAGGTGAGAGTCAGCATTGCTTCTCTCTGCTTCTTGGCCTCTGCGGTTTGAACTGCTCTACTGCGTCACTCCGTACTCTCCTCACACTGAAATGAAGCAGAACAAACTCTCCTCTCCTTAAGCTGTTCTCCCCTGGTTTTTGTGCAGTATTTTGGTCATTGTGCTGATAAATTAACGTAAATTCCTCTGAGGACGCTGGGGTGGCTTGATGAGGGAGATAGCAGGCCATGAGGCCCGTCAACAGAGGAATAAGCTGCTGGAAGAAAGGCCGGCACCACCGAGGAGCCTGATGGAAAGCTCAGTGCTAGAGGAAAGGTAAAAATAAAAGGATGTTTCAGAATTTTTGGCATAATGTATTTTATTTTCTGTTTTGCTTTGAGTAAGTTGAGTGTTTATAATTATCCCGCTTGTGTGATAATGTTGATATATCTCTTTCAGCGCTTACAAGTTCTTAGTGGTTTTTCTGGGGTTTACAGTGTCACGTTTCTCATGCTTAAATCCTTACCCTTCCTCCCAGCACAGCTGTGCCTTTCCTTCGCTGAGTGTCAGAGGTAGCCGGAGAGGCACTAGTAAAGGGCCTCATCTAGTCCGGGACTTGCCTCCCATTCTTCTCAAGACATCTAGGGCTCAGGGGATTGGCTTGTGGGATCTTCGCTCTTCAGCATTCTGCTTAGCGCCTTGGCAAGCCCTGCCTTGGGGATCGGCCCTCATGTGCGGCTCAGGCACGTTGGCAGGGCTGCGGTGTCTCAGAGGAACAGTCTCTGGGCCTTTCCCCTTCCAGTGTGGGTTCCTCTCACCCCAGCAGGTGCCTGAGGTGACACCAGTGAGGTGTCTCTGGTGACCTGAGGAGTGAAGGGTGGCCCTGGTAGTTTCTTCCCCCTACACAGCAGCCCCTGTCCTCACCAGCATCTGTGGGTGCCTCAGCTCTAAAGGGGCATCCACCAGAGGGTCTAGGCCTCATGGCATCCACATGGCACCCAGTCTGCCGACGCCAGCGCTCAAGGCTTTGACCCGGGTTATCTCTGCACATGTGTCCCTGGGTCTCAGTGAGCTTACCCTGACGGAACCTTACTGAGAGCTACACACCAACTGGTTCCTTCTGTGTTCACAACAGAGAAGCTAGTGAACAGGTGAGGAGAATGTATTTGTAAAAGCAGCAGCACTATGGCTTGTCTGTCACACGGGGGCGGCAGCAGCAACCGAAGTCCACGCCTGTCAGACTGGGCCAGCCTCCACCTCAGGTCCTCTTCCTATACTTCAAGCTTGGATGCTTGGTTCCAAAAGCAACAAGAAAAAGTAGGCCTAAAACCCCTCACAATGATACTGTCCTTCTGTCTATATTCAAGGAGGATTCTCCGCATTGACCCAACAGAGGAAATTTTTTATGTGCATCAAAGTCAAATAGCTGAAATGCCTCTTGGCTCAGGAGACTGTCTTAGCAGTACTGGCTGTCTTAGACTCACTGAGTCACACAGAACACCCACTGGACAAGGAGATACACCACAAGTGGTCGTGTGCGAACATGGGGCTTTAAGAAGGCCTCCAGCTTTGTGGTCCTGACACGAGGCTTAAGCAGCAAGGTGTGTGTGTGTGTGTGTGTGTGTGTGGTGTGTGTGTGTGTGTGTGTGTGTGTGTGTGTGTGTGCACACGCACAGTCTTGGTCTAGGTGTGGTTTCATCCATCGCTGACCCGTCACTGTCTCAGCTCTGCCTCGGTGGTCTGACAAGTTGTCAGAACTTTGTGAACTCTCTTTTTGGGAGACAAGGTTCTCCTTTGGCTGTCATCAGGCTTCATTCCTTTCCTTTTTCCTGTATGAGATGCCAGTTCCTTGAGGATCATTGCCTCAGTAGTCTTGACAGCTAAAGGAGCACAGCTGTGTCTTTGGGAAAGTCCCAGACCTTACTCACCCATAAATGGGACCTCTGTGTCACACCTCCTTCTGCCAGGGACATCACAGAAGAGGGGCAGAGATGGTAAGAGTCAGAGGTCGGAGAGGGCTGGGGTGAGACACTGTCTTCTGGACTTGACAAGACCACTGCACTCATGAGCTCACAGGCCATGATTACTTTCACAAGACTTGCACAATATTAAGCCACACACGGACATTTAGAGTGGAGGGACCCATAAGCCCCTACTCCTAGCTAGGCCACTATGACAGCTGAGGCTTGCTAGGGATTGGCAGTTTTCTTTAAGGATCCGGCACCTGGGAGGTACACCTGTACCAGTGGATGCCTCACTCCCGTGGACGTTTGGGCAGCCATAAGTAGACTCTGGGGACCTGAGGACAGCTGTCAGCAGATGTCAGGTCTGCTGTCACGCAACTTGGACTTCACACCTTCAGGACGGAGAAATCTTTTCTAATTAGAACCATATCTGCATCTGTGTATATGGTGTGTATACACAACTATGTGCAAGAGTGCATGCATGGCACATGTATGGAAGGCAGAAGGTAGTTATGAGAGTCAGTTCTATCAAACCGGGCACTGTGCTTCCATGTGGGCCTCAAACGCAAGTTGTCAGCCTTGGCAGCAAGTGCCTGTGCTCACTGAGCCATCTTGCTGCCCCACCCCTTTTTTATAAGCCACTACGGTCTGAATGGACTGGAAATGCCTTTTTTCTTTTTTCTTTTCTTTATTTAACTTTTCTTTTTTTCCTTTTTTTTTTTTTTTCTTTTTTTTTTTTTTTTTGACACCAGCTTTTGCTTAAATTCTCAAGCTGGATCCTCACCACCCAGTAAGTACCCAGCATCCCTGCTGTGCAGCTCAGGAAAGCTTCTGTTGAAGGACCAGGAGGAAGCCGAGGGGATGTACCCCGTCCTTAGCCCTCTGTGTTCTTCTGCTTGAAGGACACACACCATCACTGCCCGCTCAGCCCAGCAGCCTGACAGGCTCATACAGACGGTCATTTGGGCTAGCTACCACCCACTCCACTTGCTAGCTCTTGAAGGCCTCCTGGGCAATGGAAACTAGCCCCAGGGCAGTTGGCTGCCACTGCAGGAACTATCTAGCTATGGAGTCCACGCTCTGGACTTGGAGGCCACCCTGCACGTCCAGGCTTTGCCTGTTCAGCTTCTAAAAGCTCAGCCACACCCACACCTTGTGGGAAAACTTGAGGGAAACCCTGGCCAATATCAAATTCAAGATAAGAAACATGCTTAGAAGGCTTCACCCACCTGACAGGTGTCACCAGGCACCAAAGCCTTTTGTGGCCACACATGTATTTTAATGTTACATATATGCTGAGAGCTTGCTTTTTCAACTCCAGGCTGCAAAGTAAAGTACTGATGCTATCCTGGCCAGTGGTAGCACACGCCTTTAGTCCTAGCACTTGGGAGGCAGAGACAGGCAGATCTCTGAGTTCAAGGCCAGCTGGTCCGAAGAGGGAGTTGTTCCAGGACAGCCACAAATACACAACTAAAAAAAAAAATTGTGTTGCAGGATATTTGATCCTATTGTGAACCCCACAATTGTGAACTGTATCAACCCTGCCTTAGCCTGGCAAAACCCAAGAGCAGCCTGTACTCAGGGTGTTTCTTGAGTGTAAAAAGGTTCTGAGTGTTTGATCAATGTGCTGCCCTGGTAAGTCTCTCTAGCTTCCCTCCTTCCTTTTTCTTTCTTTCTTTCTTTCTTTCTTTCTTTCTTTCTTTCTTTCTTTCTTTCTTTCTTTCTTTCTTTCTTTCTTTTTCTTTCTTTCTCTTTCTTTCTTTCTTTCTTTCTTTCTTTCTCTTTCTTTCCTTTTCTTTCCTTTTCTTTCTTTCTCTTTCTTCTTTTTCTTTGACTTGACTTTCCAAATGTCTTAAAAAAAAAAAGACTGAGTTACTTGAACACACTTTGGTTTTTATATGTAAGTACCTGTAACTTGACTTTTTGCATTTAACAGACATTTGAGGAAAAATTATAAAATGACACAGTGTAATCACATTTAGCTTTAAGAGTCATGCTGAGGCAGCGCCAGCCCTGAGACTGAAGTCCCCAAGGTCTCTGGAACCCCTTTGTGGAGCAGCACGTTGTATCCTCTTCAGCAGATGGGAAAGACAGTTTCCTTCATCCAGTCAGCATACACCCACTTCCATCTCTCTGACTGGATTGTGTGGTATCTTTTCTTTAGCTTCATTCTGTCTAAACCTAATCAATTGTTTGCACATCTCTCATTCCCGATAGCTTTGTAAATTCCTTGTGAGTAGAGGTCATTTCATTACCACCCCACCTGACCAGTTTGTACACTTAAGCCTCATTTATGGACTGTTTCTTAAGGTAATCTGTTTTGTTTTGAAAGCTGTCCATTCACTGCTGTGTCATCAGGAAACTGAACTATACGGGGTATCTGCCTCTAAGCACTATCCCAAGTTCTGCTGTGCCGCAAATTAAAGCTGGAATGTACCCTTTAGTCTTTATTTTGACCATGTTCAAATTCACACCATTCTCTGAAAAATGGTGTGTCAGTGGTTGCTCAGTGCACTGAGTGCAGCCCTTGGCTGCTGTTCTCAGAGAGTGACACTGTGCTGTACTGGCTGTCAAATACCCCAGGAAACACTCCCTGTCTGTATTTCCAGGGCACATGATAGAAGCCAGAAACACTGCTTCCGTTCCTGGCACCCATGGAGTGAGATGTGTCTATCGGATGCGTGTGAGAGGTCACATGTAGTAGGCAGAGCATCCATGAATCAGCCCACATCCTCCCCAGCCTCCTCAGAACCCATTCCAGCTGCCACAGGGACAGCTGGTGCCAACAAGAAGGCACAGACAGTACAGCAGCAGCAGGTGGCACTGAGGCTGGGTAAGGGAGGCCCCGGTGGGCTTGTTCCTCTCCCATGCTGCCCACTGGTGGCACTGTATGTATCCCATGATTCCTAGTGATCAGGGCCTGGTCCACACCCGGGAAACACAGACATGCAGATGGCTTTCCAGAGGAAACCTGTCAGGCCTCTCTTCCCGCAGTATTTTTGATCTTTTGAAGGAAGCCCCATAGTTTTTGATGCTGGATGTGTGAATGTGCCTGGCTGCCAGCTTCTCTTTTGCTGCTTTTCTCACTGTCTCATCTTTTTAAAGGGAGTAGTCATCCTAATTGGACTGGGGCAACATCTCGTGGCTTTGATTTCATTTCCCTGATGACCAGTGAAGATTTTCAGTTTTTTTTTTTTTAAATATGTCCATTGGTCATCCATATATATTTTCTTTTGAGAAATGTCTATTAAGTTTATTCCCCTTTTTAGTAGAGTCATCATTATCACTGTTCTATTCTGTTGTGTGAGCGCCATGTGTACCCTTGAAGTTAATTCCTGTTGAATGACAAGTTCACAACAGTTTGTCCCACTCTGTAGGCTGCCTCTTCACTCTGTTGATTGTTTCTTTTGCAGTAAAGAAGCTTTTTGGTTTGATGTAATCCTGTGTTTATTTTTTGCTCTGGTTTCCTGGGCTCTTATCCAGAAAAATCTGTGCCCACTCTGTGGACCTGAAACATTTCCCCAGTGTCCTTTCCTAGTGGTTTCATAGTTTCAGATCTTATGCTTAAGTCTTTAATCCATATAAGTTGGTTTTCCTTAGATGCCTTAAATTTTTTCCCACGGGTATGGGTGGGGGTGGCTTTTAAATTTCTAAAACAGGGTTTGTAAACCCTAAGCCTTATTCTAAAGAAACACTTTCCACCTTTATAATGCTAAGTGTTGGTGTCCTAGGAGGATTCTCCCTGTGGCCAGCAGGATCTTCCTCAGCAGCATTTGAACCAGGAGCACATTCTGGCTCTCATCCCTCTAGCTCTCCTCTGAGGACTTCCTAGGCCATGAATCCAGAGGACACTGCCTTCAGTGCTTCTCCCGCTTCTGACTGCCTCGGTGCAGGGCGAGGGGCATCATCTTTTCTCATGTGAAATGTAGAACATAGCCCCTGTCCTGGGTCAACACTTAGGGCAATACTAGACATTTGTGTGTGTATGACCTCACATGGTTCAGCCTTTAGGAAACTGAATTGACTTGAACTGAGCTTCTCTGCTTGTATGAATTAGTTTCTCATGGAGATTAGAATGAGTGCCTTTTCCCCAACATGATGGCATTATCTAAAGCTATAAAATAATAAAAATGCCCACATTCTTGCTTGAACAAAAGTACAAACCTTAATGCATTAAGAGCTTATTAAAAGCAGGACACTATAATATTCCTTTAAACGGTGTTCATTTTTTAAATTGTAAGCATAATAGTTGTATAATAGAGATAATTGGATAATTGTAGATAATTTAAGAATGAAAGAAAAATACATCATTACCACCCAAGGAGAAATATGCTTCGTATTATCAAATGTTAGTGTCTTTTAAACATATGCATATACATCTATAAAAGTAAAATCAGTGCAGCATATCAGTACAGTAAGTCAGTTGATGTAGATTTGCTCACTGTGTTAGGATATTCTGGTCTTCTTGGTGACATTGGCTCCCTTCTTACATGGCCTGAAGAGAGCTCTACCCATGACTGCATCGTATTTGCTGAAAGTCCTCTTTCTTCCCATGACACTAGGTTTTCTGAGTTACAGAGACAAAAGTCCTCATTCTAAAGGACAGTAAGTGATGGATTGGCTGATATTTGGGGTTTGGTCTTTGAAGATAGGATAAGAACAGAGAATAAGTTGTTTTGTGTGATCTTGTGTAGAGTGTACAGCTTTTAAAAGGGGATTTAGAATGTCTCTTTAATTTTCATAGGAAAGAGATCATTGGATAATATCGGGTCAGGAGCCTCATTGCTTAGGCTGATGAAGCATTTTTCCTCAAATTCTTTGGCACAACTGCCCACACCATGTCCCAGATACTCAGTCTCTTTGAAGCAGTGGGCCCTCAAGTGGCTCTCCAGAAGAAATGAGCTCATATGGGTCTACCTACCCTGTGGCAGCCTCAGGGCTCTGCCTGGCGAGCGCTCCAGTTCACACACATCCGCCATAGAAGGACATTGGCTGCGTGCTGCAGGAATGAGCACTGTATTCTCAGCTGTGGGGTGATATCCCACCTCTCTCTCTGCTCGGTCTGATAAACACTGTTCTTGAATCTGCTGTGAGCAGGTACTGAGCTGAGAGTTGGGGAACCAAAGACGGTTAAGAACTTGTTCTGGCCTCTTGGTGTGGGTGGGTAAGCCAACTCCGGCATAAATCAGAGGACCTGCCTACAGAAGTATTTTGTTTGACCTTTGCAGTGTTTTATAAACGTTTGAATAGTTTCCATGGGACACAGCCCTGAGTTCCCCACAGGTCTCCCATACCCTGCCCTGTTTCTGCTGGAGCTGGTGACCTATGAAGTCTGCTGTGACTGCAGTCTAAACACTATCCCCTGAGACGCCACAAGCAGAGGGCTGGCTCACTGGAGGTTGAAGGTCAGACATGGAAATAAACATGCATGGTGGATTTGGTGTCGCCTAGAGGATTGGAGGCTTCGGCAAGCATGGGGAGCACTACCCCCAAACCTTCCTGGGAATGTTGTGGCAAAATTGGAATAGACCACATTTCATACTTAGCTTGTTAAACTTGACCTGTGCCGTGGGATTCCTAAGTGACCTTATGTTAATGGTTCCTGATGGTTGGTGGGACTCTTTGTACAGTGTGCCTGCCCATGTGTCAGTAGGCATTACCAGGACCGACAGGCTGAGATAAACACTGAGCATGTGCAACTTTTGTTTTGTTCTTATATATTAGGAGCATAGAACTTTATTGTTGAAGAGTAACAAAATCTTTCAGATAGTCCCAAAACAAAACATAGAAACCAGAAATAGCTACAGCAACTGTTCTTAACCTGAAGCTCACAACCCCCTTGGGGTCGAACGACTCTTTCCCAGGGGTCACAAATCAGGTATCCTGCATATCGATATTTACATTACAACTCATAACAGTAGCAAAATTATAGTTATGAAATAGCAAGGAACGTAACTTTATGGTTGGGGTCACCACAACATGAGGAACAGGTCAAAGGGTCACAGTGTCAGGAAGGTTGAGAACTACAGAGTAACGGGGAAAGCCTTATGGTCACTGGGCTCTGTGGGATTCCCAGCACTGTGTGTCCATTGGGGTGTATCTCCTCGTGCTGTCAGCCCTGGCCAGGAGACTCCAGACACGGCCTCTCTGGTAGGAGGCTCTGTGTTTGCTGCCAGCACTGTCGCCTGCCATGTATCCCACTGAAGAGCATCTCTTCTACCCTACACTGTGGGCTCACCACTAATTCTACTTTCTTTCCCAGGGATAGTAGCATTACAATAATGCTTTTAAAACATTACTCTCCCTGGCTTATCCACATGAAGGAGCCTGGGTGTGAGGTCACCTCCCTCTCCATATGTTCATGTAAAACACACTCACACCATACTATGTACACCTCAGCTTCTATTTCTCCTTTGTGTGTGTGGCTTGCTGGATGTTGAGTCCTGAACCATAGCTCTCTTGCTTGCCACCATCTGCACTTTCCACAGCAGTTGGCCTCTCTCAGCTGTCTGGTGATTCTAATGATGTCCTAAGGGTGTTCCTGGCTCTCCTCAGCGTCTTCCATTACACATTACCTGTCCGTCAAAAGTGAAGGCTTCGTTGTGTCCTCCACTTCCCCACACCTGGTACCCACAGCCACCCCGACTAGAAAGATCTAGGCCTGTCCTTGGGGGCATTCTCAGTTCTTGCTTCCAGGGAATATTCTGCTTCTGTCTCAGTGCCTTCTGGAGGTTGGTCCTGAAAGCCCTGACCCCCTGGCATTCATAGGTCATCAGAGCAAGCATCACCAGCACCAGGAGCATCGGTGCAGCTCCGCACAAGCAATGGCTTCTGTCGTGACTAGGGAATGAAACGTCTTAGCCATCAGCTCTCAGCTGTGCAGTGAAAGTGGTGGTCTCCCATGTTAACCTGTCATACAACACTTTTCATCCTAAACATTTTATTAGTCTTTGAGATTTGTGGAGAAACTGAGAAATGTCTACTTTCTGTAGTTGTACTGGCGCAGACAGCCAGGCACTTTCGTTTAAGAAAGCCCTGTGAGTGCTTCAGGCTGAAGGTGCCTTCAGGCTGTTCAATAACAATGCTCCCCTTTGTGCCAGGCTAAATGCAGGTGACTCAGCTTGAGCCCAGCAGAGGGCTGACTCCAGGCCTGTTCTGTCCCTGCTTGCCAGTGGGTACCACACCCCTGCACCATTTCTGTTGCGTTGACCCCAAGCTGCACCTGGGTTTTAGGATGTCAGGACACCAGTACTGGGGCCGAGAGGCAGCAATAGGCTACCGTGTACCAAACTTGCTGGCGCCATGCTGCTCTGTTTTCTTATCTGGAGTCTTGGGTCCCAGCCTCTTGCTGACGGACGGTTTAGAATGTGGTTGTTTCCGATATTCTGCTAATTCCTGGCTGGAACTCCACTCTGTGCATCGTTGCCTTCAGGTTTTGGAGTGCTGGCCATGGACTGCGGCATATCTCATGCGGTCCAGCGGTCTATTCCCAGATGCCGAACCCAGGATACTTTTTAGTCTAGTTTCATTTATTTGTCTGAAAATTTTATGATGTCATTTTTTAAATGGCTGAACAATACTCCATTGTGTAAATGTGCCACATTTTCTCTATCCATTCTCCTGTTGGTGAATATCTAGGTTGTTTCAAATTTCTGGCAACAATTGCTAGAGCACCAATGAACCTGGTTGGTCAAGCGTTATTGTGGCAGGATAAAGCACCTTTTGGGTATATGCCCAGGAGTGGTACAACTGGATCTTGATGTAGATTGAGGCTCATCTTCCTGAGGAACCACCATACTGATTTTGATACTGTGCTACACCCACGCCAGTGTCGCCATGGTAGCATAAGCGACAGGGCGGGGGATACGCTTTCTCTGGAAATTCGCCCACTGGAAGGTCCCTGGCAAACTCATCCCACTTAAAAAAGAGACGTGTTCTGGGATTTCTACGCTTCTTCAGTTGTGGCTCTGGGGCTGGAGTAATGAATTCTTTGATCTTTCTCTGTGACTCCTGAAACAGCACAACAAATTTTATAAAGAAATTTATCATTAGTAGATTGTTAAAGGCTTTAATAAAAATAATAAGTTTAAAGAAAGGTAATGAATTAGATTTAGTATTGCTAGGCATTAAGAATAGTAAAAAAATAATAGGCTCCTTCTTAAGAAATAATAGCATGAGAGGTGCAGCTGGCGGGAGTTTCCCCTCCCTTCAGTGCCTTGTTTCTAAGGAAGAGCATAAATCTTAAGCAAGACATATGTGAGGATGGTTAACAAAGGTGTAGTTAGATTTTGATACAGGGAAAGACTTTGGCAGGCATCTGACTTAGCTCCTGACTTTCCTCTTCACTGGTTGCAATAATAAAACTATATTTAAGGTTTCTTTTCCTTTGTTTGCTCTGATCAAAAAGTTTTTAGGCCAAGATTTCTTGTGGGCACTGCTTTATGTTTGACTGCATTTTGAGTTAAAATGTAAACTTGTATTCTTGGTAAAAGTCTAAATGTTCTGGGAAGTATGCCAACTTTAAGGTGCCTTTTGTGAAATCATTATAAAAATACTAGCTTGATTTCAGTAAAGTTGCAGCAGAGTCAAAACCATCAAGGTGTCTCTGTCTGTCAATTCATCGCCAAAACCGTGTCTTCCTGTCCAAAGCCTTGTTCTCCCGCGGACGACAGGAGCCCAACTGGGCTGGTCCGTGGCAATACTGATTGCATAAGTGCATTTGTGCAAGTAATGGAGGAGTGTTCTCCTCATTTCACATCCTCATCAGAATGAGATGTCGCTTTGTTGTTGTGCTTAGCCATTCTAACAGGTGTAAGATGAAATCACAAAGGAGTTTTGATTGGCATTTCCCTGTTGGCTAGGGATGTTGAACATTTCTTTAAGTGTTTCTCAGGCACTGGAGATTGCTCTATTGAGAATTCTCTGTTTAGATGTATACCCCAGCTTTTAACTGGGTTATTTTACTATATTAACCTACCAATCCATGTGCACAGAAGATCTTTCCATCTTCTGATATCTTCTTTAATTTTTTTCTTCAAAGACTTAAAGTTTTATCTAGTCTTTATCAAACAAGTCTTTCATTTGCTTGGTTAGAGATACCAAAGGTATTTTATATTATTTGAGGCTACTGTGAAAGGTATTGTTTCAATGATTTCAGGCTGTCATTTGTATATGGAAGGGCTACTAAATTTTGTGAGTTAATTTTGTATCCAACTACTTGGTTGAAAGTGTTAATCAGCTGTTGGCATTCCCTGGTGGAATATTTAGGGTCACTTATGTATATTATCATATCATTTGCAAATAAAGTTACTTTGACTTCTTCCTTTCCAATTTGTACCCCTTTGATTTCTTTCAGTTGTCTTATTACTCTAAGACTTAGAAAATAACCAGGCAAACAATCAAAAAACTAAACCAGAATATAAAAAGGGAAAAAACACAAGAAACACACACACACACACACACACACACACACACACACACAACTACCACCACCACCACCAAAACAGTTAAAGAAAAAAAAAAAAGCTCAAACAAAGTAACATGAGGCAAAAAGTCCTACAAAAATGCCGTTGATTTCGTTTTGTGTTGCCCATCCACTGCTGGGTGTGGGACCTACTTTTAAGTATAGTTAATATACCCAGTGAGACCCCATTGGAGAAAAATAATTTTTCCTTTGCAAGAGGATGTGAGGAGAGGATCTGAGAGGAGTTGAAGGAAAAACCGTAAATCTGAATATTATATGAAAAAAACTCATCAAAATAAAAAACCCTCTTAACATAACTTTCAGATCCCTCTGTGGTGTGACCCACTTTACCAGGCACCCTCTTACACTGCTTGCCTTTACCTGTTTTGTCCTCTCATGTATCTCTGAAGGATCCTGGCCCGAGTATATTTTCTTTATGATGCAGACAGGCCAGTGTGGCCAGTTAGGTTCTGTTATCACTACCACGATCAGAAGATAGGCAGATCGCCCCTTCCGCACTGCGTAAGCACTCCTGGAGTGTGCACACATATTATCCTGTCCTGTCATCTTCCCCGTGAGTTCTGTCCTCCATACCTCAAGCCTCAGTGTTCTTGTGCCCGTCCCCTTCAGAGCTGGAGTCACCGGTGTGCATGGGACACCAGTCTTGTTTTGTGATGCTGGGATCTGAACTGTAATCCTAACACTTTGCTCCAGCCCCACCTAACCATTATATTTTTCTAGTAAAGCCTTCACGGTAATAAAAAACAAACAAACAAACAAACAAACAAAAAACAAACTTTAAGTACTACATTGACTAGGTATGGAGAGAGGACAGCCTTGTCTTTTCCTGATTTTGTTGGAATTCTGTTAAGTTTTCTCTCAATATAAGTTTATGCTGGCTAGGGGCTTGTGGTAAATTGTCTTTATCATATTCCTAATTTCTCTAAAACTTTTATCATGAAGGGGTGTTGGATTTTCCCAAAGGCCCTTTCTGCTTCTAATGAGAAGATCACATATTTTTTCTTTCTTTCAGTTTGTTTATATGATGGCTTACATTATTGATTTATGTATGTTGAACCGTCTCTGAGATGAAGCCTACTTGATCATGGTGGATGTTGGTTTTGATGCATTCTTGGATTTGGTTTGCAAATATTTTATTGAGTATTTTGTATCTATGTTCGTAGTAAAATTAATTTGTAATTCTCTTTGTTGAGCCTTTATGTCGTTTGGGTATGAGGGAAATTGTGGCCTCACAAAATGAATTGGGCAATGTTCCTTTTGTTTCTGTTTTTTAGAATAATTTTAGAAATATTGGCATTAACTCTTCTTTGAGTGTCTGGTAGAATTCTGTGCTAAAACCATCTGGTTCTGGGATTTTTTGGTGTAGACTTTTAATGACTGTTTCTATTTCATGAGGGGTTATAGGTCTGTTTAAATTGCTTATCAGATCTTGATTTAACTTTGGTTTGTGGTTTGTATTAAGAAAATTACCCATTTCTTTTAGATTTTCTAATTTGGTGGGGTACAGGTTTTTAAAGGATATCCTTATGATTCTCTAGATTTTCTTGTTATCTGTTGTTATATCCCCCTTTCATTTCTAATTTCTGTTAATTTGGATATTCTTTCTCTGCCTTTTAATTTGGCTAAGGGTTTGTCAATCTTATTAATTTTCTCAAAGAACCAACTCACCGTTTCATTGATTCTTGGCATTTTTTGTTTCTATTTTATTGATTTCAGCCCCGAGTTTGATTATTTATTGCCATCTATTCCTTTTGGGTGTGATTTCTTCTTTTTTTTCTAGAGCTTTCAGGTGTGTGACTAAACTGCTAGTATGAAACATCTCCATTTTTTTTTTTTTTTTATGTAGGCACTTAGTGCTATAAACTTGCCTCTTATTGTGCCTTCATTGTGCCCCATAAATTTGGGTATGTTGTGTATTCATTTTCATTCAATTCTAAAAAGTCTTTAATTTAAATTCTTTCTTACTTTCTGTATTGACCTTTTTTTTTTTTTTTTTAAATTCAGTAGAGAGTTGTTCAGTTCCCATGAGTTTGTAAACTTTCTGTTGTTTCTGATATCCAGCTTTAATCTGTGATGGTCTGATAGGATTGAGGGAGTTATTTCAGTTTTATTGTATCCATTGATCCATGCTTTGTATTCAAGTTTATGGTCAATTTTGAAGAAAATTTCACGAGTTGCAGTGTTTAGTGAAATGTTATATGAATATCTGTTATGCCCATTTGGTTGACTACATCAGCTCCATCATTTCTCTGTTTAGTTTTTGTCTGGATGACCTGTCTGTAGGTGAGAGCGGGGTACTGAGGTCTCATGCTATCGGTGTGTGAGGGCAAATATGTTACTAAAGTTGCAGTAGTGTTTCTTCTATACACTTGGCTGCGTTGCTTGAGGTATAGAGGTTAAGAATTGCAATGTCTTCTTGGTGATTTTTTTTCCTTCAGTAGAATAAGTAGTGTCCTCTATTTCTTCTGAGTAGTTTTGGCTTGAAGTCTATATTGTCAGATATTAAAATGGCTACACCAGTTTGTTTTTTAGGTCCATTTGCTCATAATATTTTTTTCCAACCATTTTCCCTGAGGTGATGTCTTCCCTTGATGTTCAGGTGTGTTCCTTGGATGTAGTAGAAGGATGAATTCTGTTTTCACATCCATTCTGTTAGTCTGTGTCTTTTTATTGAGGAATTGAGTGCATTAATGTTGAGAGCTATCAATGAGCAATGTTTGTTGATTCCTGTTATTTTGCTATTCTCTCTCCCTCCCGTGTGCATGTGTGTACTTTCCTCCTTTTGACTTTGTTGGTCTGGAATTATTTAGTCCCTGTGTTTTCGTGGATGTACTTAACCTCTTTAGGTTGGAGTTTACCTTCTAGGACCATCTGGAGAACTGGATTTGTAGACAGATATTTCTGAAAGCTGATTTTTATTATGGGATGTCTTTTTTCTCCATCTACAGTGATTGAAATTTTTGCTGGGTATAGTAATATAGGCTGGCATTTGTGGTCTCTTAGAGTCTCCATTGAGAAATCTGGTGTAATTCTAATAGGTTGGCCTGTATATGTTACTTGGTTTTTTCCCTTGCAGCTTTTAGTATTTTTTCTTTTTTTTCTGTACATTCATAATTTTGATTATTATTTTATGAAAGAACATTCTTTTCTGGCTCAGCCTATTTGGTGTATGCTTCTTATATTCTATATTCTGTGTGCTTGTTATATAGGCATCTCCTTTAGGTTAAATTTTTTTTCTATGATTTTGTTGAAAATATTTTTTCTGTGCATTTTCTTCTCCTTCCACTATTCCTATTATTCTTAGGTTTGGTCTTTTCATAGTGTCCCAGATTTTCTGGATGTTTTGTATCAGGATTTTTTTTTAATTTAACATTTCCTTTGACTTATCCACTCATTTCTTCTATTATGTCTTCAGTGCCTGAGATTATCTCTCCCATCTCTCGTGTTCTGCTGGTGAAGCTTGTCTTTGTGGTTCTTGTTCAAGTTCCTAAATTTTTCATTTCTAGATTTCCCCCAGTTTGGGTTTTCTTTATTGATTCTAGTTCCACTTACAGAACTTGAGCTGTTTTATTCATTTTCTTCTACTGTTTGTTTGTATTTTTATAGATTTCTTTAAGGACCTCCATCATGTTCATGAAGGGCCCTTTAAGGACTTTTCCTTGTGCCTCAGCTATGTTGGAATATTCAGAGCCTGCTGTTGCTAGACTCTAGTGGAGACACAGTGTCCTGGCTGTTGTTGATTATGTTTTTTACACTGCTGTTCAGGCATCTGGGATTGGGAAGATTGTAATTCTAGGTACTGGTATCTGGTCTTTGTTGGGTGGGCGTTTTCTTCCGTGCATTGGTTCTTCTCTGCTTCTTAAGAGAGTGTGGTAGCTGTGTCTTGCTTTGTAGGAAAAATCTTCTGGGCTCCTGATTAGTGTGGACACTGGGGGTTCTAGATAAAATATGTTTCTGGGTATTAGGACCTCATATTTATGAGTGGGATGTGCTGAGGTGGGGTGTGGGTGGTACAGCTTCACAAGAAGGAGGAAAGCAGGGTGCTCCAAAAGGATCTGCTTAGTTAATGCCTGGAAATGTGTTCAGAGAGTGAGGAGAGTCCCCAGCAGAAGGTCCACTGCAGAGCTAAGGAGGAGACGGGGGTACTGGACTTGGAGGAATGGAGGGAGAGGTGAGGATCTGCAGTTAGCCTCCTTGCTTGCCTGGTCAGAGTAGCCTGTGGTTCACAGAGTGCCTGGAGATGAAGGGTGGGACAAAGCAATGAGTCAGCGGAAGGAAGGTTGGAAGGGAAGGTCTGTGTGGCCCACTGGAGATGGCTGTGGGAAATGGAGGCAGCAAGTGTTCTCTTACAGAGTTGTGTGTGAGGCAGGAGGTTTGATCTGGAGGAGCAAAAGGAGAGGTGATGGTCTACAGTTACTCTTCCTACCTCCCTGCCAGAAGTAGGGTTCCTTGACCAATGGATTCTTTATAAACTGCCCCTCTACCATCAGAGCAGACAGAATCCATTGTGTTTATTGTGCTTCTCGCTTATGTGTAAAGTAGCTGCTGTTGAGTTGATTGTAACTTTATTTCAGCTGATCCTGGGTAGGCACTATCAAGGCTGTAGGCAGACCTCAACTGCTGGAGGCTGGCAAAAACCACAACAACAACAACAACAACCCAACCAAAACCAAACAGAACCAGCAAGTCAAAAGCATTGCCTGCAAGCACTGAGCTACAATGTACAGACGACCACAGAGCCCTGGAGGAGCAGAGGGACAGAAACAGCATGACCTGGTCTCACCCCACACCCACCTGCTGGAGCTGGGCACTCTCTGCTGCATCCGGAGAAAACCACCAAGAAAGCCCCAAAGGGCCACCTCTTTAAGACATTTCCCTTCTTCTCGGTCAATGTTTGTTGTTTTGTTAGAAACAGCAAGCCTTGGGTCCTTTGTTTCACTAATAAGTAGATTTCTTGTGCATGGCCATGAGTCAAACATTCTAGTGGATTTGTTCTTTCTTATTATGTTAAATAACCATCTCTAAACACAAACTTCACTGTCCTTCAGAATAGGTAAAGTAAAGCTTACTTACATTTATCTAGTTATCACTAGTTCTGGGAATGGGGCCAATGTTTTCTATGAGTAAATTATAAACTATCTGGCAGTTCTGAAGGACCTAGACAGAGAGGAAAACATCCCAGGGGTGTTAGAGACTCGGCCAGAGCTGAGGTCAGAGTCCCATTGTGTCTTACTTATTCCTTAACCCTTAGATGCTCCTTAACCCATCCTCTTTAGAACGACGGAATTTGGAACAAGATAGGAAAAAAAAAAAAGCCAGAGTGGGTAATCTCACTTGACTCTTGGGTTTCTTTCAGATTCCAATAGAAAGAAAAGTCAGTTTCATCTTTGAGGAAGGAAAACTAGACACTAGAAAGAAAGACCCAAGAGACTAAGTATCAAAGTCCTGGGTTTAGCTACAAGGATAACTTGTGAGGTGCTCATAAATGAACCTATGATTGAGCCTCTTCCGACAAATAGTACATACACACACACGTATGCACATATTCATCTACATGCGTCAGTCCATATAAGAGGAGTGAGTGTGGTTATCACTGAGCATGGGGAGTAAGGCATAAGCATAAGAAAATGGTGGTACTCTAGCTATCTGTCTGTCTATCTATCTGTCTACCCGGCAATGCTACCTTCATGGAGGCTCACCTGAGAGGGCTACATGAGCTAAGGACTCTCATTCTGAGGACTAACATGGGGCTGGGTTGATGACTCAGTCCGTACAGCACTTGCCACACAAGCACCCACATAACAAGCTGAGCAGGGAGGTGAGCAGTCCGAGTTGTGGGCAAACATGGGCAGGAGCTTGAGAGCCTGGTGTCAGGGATGCCAGATTCCCAGTGTTCACCTGTAACGTCTTTCTCCAATCACAAGGCATTGCTCAAGACAGCCCTGGCCATTTATTATTTGAGTACAGAGTTATTGCCACCTTCTGAGCAGAAAATTGGAAACGAGGCTCTAGACAGCCAGTAACACTCAGGCCACTACAACATGTTCAGTGGTGTGAGGTGTGACTAAGCTGATGCGTGGCCCACACTGGGAGTGTAACTTCACACACCTTGTGGTAACTGAGTTGACCCATGGTGAGACTGTGTACACAGATGCCTTGTGTACACATAATGGCAAGTTATCCAGAATCCCGACATCCGCTCCCTCAGACCTGACCCCTGATGTTGGTTTCAGCCCCACACGTGATGTGGGTTATGGGTTCTATTCTCTTCTGGTCTGCCTTGCTTCTGTAGTAGTTGTCTTTCTCACCATATAAGTAGGCTGTAAACAGGAATTCTTTCTATGCGTTAGCCATCTTTTATAAAAGCATTTTCATGCTGAAGAATTAGAGTCCATATTTCCAGGGCTTAGCCATATCTTGAGCTAGCCCTACAGTCTGACCCATGCTTTCTTTACCCGGGTGTAGGGGGAACATGCTTACTTACCTCTAACCAAAGAATATGTGTGTGGGAGGAATGATGTCATGAGTGAATTCATATTATTGACAGTAGCACAGCCTGTTCAGGACCTCAATGCCTCAGATCCATGGTGATGGCAGAGCCTGCTTCTGGCTCAAGTATGGATGTTCTAAGTGATTGAACTTATATTGAACTACTGTGGCCAAAACCAATGCAGACAGAAATGAACAAGCATAGCTTCCTCCTCAAGGATGACTGCAACCTGAACCTGCTCTCCTGTAGAGATCTGCGCCCCAGATTAGCCAACTTACCTTTCCCTCCTTCAGCTGTCTTCAATAAACCTATCTCCTCTTCAGCAGCTTATAGTAGGTGTGCAGTTTCTGGGCTGCTGGTGCACAGCTCCACCAGAGCACACAGCTCATCCAATCCCAGCTTTTCTGTACACATGTCTGTCCTTCCTTCATTGCCCCAGTAAGGTCAAGTCCAAAAAAAAGCTGTGCAGGTCTTGACATATATCTACGTTTTTGAGCAAAACAATTCATAAGTTGCTTTTTAGCTTGCTTTAGTATTAATACTTTGTCCAGATGTCCAGATGGACATGTACCTTCTCTGCAGACACAGCCCCCCAAACAGTCAAGGAATCACCATGTACAGCAGAGTTCCTGACACACCCGACACAGCGGCACAGTCATGGCATCACACAGGGAGTGGGGTTCGCCTTCGTAGTCTGCTTCCCCAGAACTGGGGCGAGAAGAGGGCCAGGCCATCCTTTTATGCATCCTGGGGCTAAGGGACCATCATAAGACTTGGCTCAGCTAGCTGGAAGCTTCTGTAGGAACAAACTGGGGGTGACTCCTCAGGCTGTGCAGGTGTAGCTGTTTCCATGTTCCCAGCTGCTCTGCAGAGTCCCTGCCTAGCCGTGGCCAGTGTCAACAGGCAGAAATGGTGTGTTCCTCCTCACACTGTCCCTGCCACCGCAGGGCTCCTGCACACATTCACCCACACTTTGCTCTGCAGTATTTTCACTGACTGGTAAGTCATCGCCCATTCCTCATCATGAAGCTGATTTCTGCTTGAATTGGCCTATTGATATTTGGAATCAAGGAAAAGGTTCTTCTAATGAGCACCGAGCACCTTTATTCTTTTCTTCTCATGACACGTTGAGGATGGTAACACCTACCATAGAGCTAGCTATGATTTGTTCTATTGCGAGGCACACAACACAGACATTCTCTTCAATCACCGGTGTCTTGGGCTGAGCAGGCTTCTTCAGGAATCTCTAATGCATCTTTTCATGGACACTCTATTTCACCTGTTACTGTTTTATAAGTTCCTTGATCACTGACAAGATGGCTCAGAAGGTAAAGGTGCTTACCACAGGGCCTTATGCCCTGAGTTTGGCCCCCAGAATCCACTTGGTTGAAGGAGAAAACCTACTCCATGTTGTCCTCTGACCTCTACAAATGTCCTCTGGCACATACACCCCACTCCCCAAACACACACCTCGACACAAATAAGTAAATGTAAAAATAAAAAATTTTAAATTCTCCTAAATGCTTTCAATGAAAGAGCATTTGCATTTAAAGTGTACTGTATTTAAAACACGAATCTCTGGAATACACACGTCCTTCATGCTTAAGGACCATACAATCTTTAGATGTTTATTTTGCTGGAGTGCAGATGCTGTCTGTTATCATTGATTGCCGTTTTGACAGAGTCTAGAATCACCTAGGAGGCGAAGCCTCTGGGTGTGTCTGTGAGGGATTATCCTAGTTAGGTTAACTGAGTAGGAAAGACACACCAACAGAAAGAAAAGGAGCTGAGCAGATCACCCATTTCTCTCTGCTTCTTGACTGGGTACAATGTAACCAGCTTCCTCTAGATTCTGCGGTCTCTAGCTCCTGTTGCAGGACTTCTCCACTAAGTATTCTGGAACTGTGAGCCAAAATAAATTCTTTCTTTGCTAAGTTGCTTTACTCATTGTTGAAGACCACATCCCGCACTGTCTGAGGAACCTTTTTTCAGCTTCTGACTCTTCCCAGGAAATAGTACAAGAGTCCTGGAGGGTTGTATATGCCTTAACCTCAGGAAATGCCAGGGGAAGAAAATACACCAACTGGTTAGAAGAAAAAATGTTCTGTACAATTAAGTAGTTGCCTGGAATTTCTGGTATATGAATAAAACTGATGGAGTGGGAGTCACTAGAGGAGATACAGTTTTTTCGGGGACAACTGTACCATAAACAGATTTACCAGGAAGAGTTAATGGTGCTAGTTAGCACCTGTCTAGTCACGGTTGCTTGCTCCAAAAGATGCCAAACCTTCAGCCGTGGCCCAGGGGGCCTTCGTGTGTGTGTGTAACTGTGAGCCTCAACTGCACAGAAAACACAGTGAAGAATCTTGTTCCTCTAGGTGGGTTAATGAAATAAGACATGTGGGCCACATGGAAAAAGCTGGGTTCCACTAGGTGGTTCAGATTTGTCTTGACTTTATTGCTAGGATTTGTCCATCATAGTTGACATACAGGTGGACACTACTTAGGGTTCCATAGCGGACTGGGGCAGGATGACACATCCAGACCCATAGGTGTGGCTTCCATGAGTCTCTTGGCGGGCTGTGGTTTGTAAGACTCAGCTCCAGAGGAGTTTCATACAGCGTAGGAGTCTTCTTATCCTCTTAGATGTCACCACAGACCTACAAAGATTAGAACTGCTGCCACAGTTTTTGCTTGGATCTGGCTTGAGGTGCTGTCACTTAGCTTATGGATTTCTGCCCCTACAACCTATGAGTCATTTTGTCTCCCTTCTCTGCTTCTTTTTGATATTTTTCTCTCAGGTGCCAGACCTGCATTCTGAGGTCAATAGAACGATTTTCCTAGATATTCTGAAGACTCTCCTAACCCATCTCCCCCCAAAGAACACGTGTTCCTCTCCAGGATGGCATTCTTGCACCAAGACATGATCGGTGAACTACTGTCTACTCATGAGCCCACTCCAAGAGGAAGAGACTCCCAGGCTTCTCTCAGCTCACCTCCAGTTCCGGCCAAGCCAGGTCTTCACATCCACATCTGTCTCCACAGATGTCTGAGTCTGGACTTCTCTCTGTAGGCCCGATGGCATCAAGAGTTTGTTATTACCCATCTCTCTTAAAACCTCCCGAAAGTCCAGGTTCTTAGGCATGTTAATCAGGCCATCTGAGCGGACCCTGACATGTATGATATCTGCAGCTTCCATCTCACCGTCTGCCACGGATTTGTGATCCACTCACTCAGCACTGAATACGTTTGCACTTCCTTGATGAGTTATTAGCTTGTCAGGCTTACCCTACTCCCCAAAAGCCGAAGTTCCGGTGGAACAACTTGAATTTCCTGTCACTCCTGTTGGTGTCCTGCATGTGGCCAGCCTGAAGCAGACTCCTGCACAGCTCTCTGCAGCAGCTCAAATGCCTTTCCTAACTCTGATGTGACCCTTTCTGTGTATGGGACTGGCAATTCCTGTGGGCTCCTGTAGCTGCTAGCAGATTGTCCAGTTCTAAGATTACATTTATTTGTTCAGTTTGGCAAAAAATTTCTCCTGGGAGGCTTGCTGGCTCCTGAGCTTTAACTGGAAACCTGTCTAGATCCGAGAAAAGTGGCCTGAGAGACAAAATGCCCCCTGGTCGAGATTTGGCTCTAACTAGATTAACCACAGGAAGCAAGGCCAACCCTTCTCAAGAGTGCAGGAGGGTGTGTGTGTGTGTGTGTGTGTGTGTGTAGGGAGACAGCCAAGGCTCCTCAGCAATGAAAATCCAAAGAAACACATCTCCGAGCTTTTCACTGTCCCTGGGGAGTTTCCCCGACCTGGTACCTGGCACACAGCCCCATATACCTTTCAGCAGGCTTCAGCACGCCGCTATTTCCGGTGGCCCCAGACGCCAAGCGTTGACTACTCCTTGGCTACTGAGTCCATCTGCGTTTCCAGTTCAGTTAGCTACTTTTCTCATCACTATGGCGAAATATCTGGCAGAACAACTTAGAGAGGTGGTTTGTTTGGGGTAAGATGCAGGTGACGAGGGAGGGAGGGTGAAGAGGTCATGGCAGCAGGACTGCAGGGCAGCTGGCCACACCGTGTCTGGGGTCAGGAAGCAGAGGCAGGAATCTGGTCCTTCTTATTTACTTTCTTGTTCAGTTGGGAACTCCAACCCACAGACCGCTGCTGCCCACACTAAAGGAGCGTTCTCTCACCGCAGCCGACCCAGTCGCGGAGCTCCCTCGTGAAGGCGGCCAGAGGTTTGTCTCCTAGTTGGTTCTGGGAGAGTCCTTTTCATTACCTGCTTTCCATCAGGTAATGTGTGAGGGCTGTGCTGCCTCCTCAGTTAAGGAGTCAGTTTAGTGAGCCATCTGTCTCTTTGGTGTTTTGATTCTCTAACTTCACTTGGAGGGCAACGCCAGCTGGCAAGTGCTTTGGTATGCAGATTTCAGTTTGAAGCTCTTGGTTTGGAAGCTTCCCGAATGGTGTGCTCCTCATTTTCTCCCCCACATGCCCCCCCAGGGACCTCAGGGAAGTGCTATGGGCTCAGGAGCACATATTTCAAAAGGGAAATGCTCAGATCTGTGCCTGTTCTCAAGCCTTGATTCTCCAGAGGCTCGCATTGACATTCGCCATGTTTTCTCACATTAACATTCAGCATGCTTCCTTGTCTTCTGCTTTTGCATCTTGTGGCTTCCAGGTGATCTCCAGCCCATGTCTCTACTTCAGGGGTCAGTTACTGTCCTACCGTGATTCTGTCCTGGAGTCGCTCTTATGAAATACTTTCAAGACATTGGCAACATTAGACGTTTCCTTGACTACCAGAAGATATTTATTACTCTACATATTTCTTAAATACTCATTAAGAATTGAAGTCTTAAAACTTTACTTTCTGTTAATAGCTAAAAGAACAAATTCCCTAGATATCTTCAGAGACAAGATTGCTTGCTTGCTTGCTTGCCTGAAATATTTTCAAAACACATGCATAGTAAGAAAAGTATTTGTTGACCCAGATTCTGGGTTCTTGAATCTCAGGCCAGTTAAACTGGCACTTTGATGGCCAGTGGAGCGTGTGATGCCTGCATCTGCCCGCCTCAATCTCACGATCTGCATTATTTATGAATTTCTCTTCCATGCTTCCTTCACAGTGTATGTGCCTGGAAAGTCTGGAGGCCTTGACTGGAGCAGTGTGTTTTGGAGGAGTCTGTAACCTGTTTCCACTCACTGCTGGAGAAAAGATAGAGCAAAAAATTCCCTAGTGAAATCTTTCAGAACCACACCACCTAGATGTGAGACCCATGTGACCTCAGGAGCCACACTAGCTGTGTCATTGATGTAGTGGGGGCTATGAGATCACACAGTCAAATTTCTACCCAAGACTGGCTTTCATTTTTTTGAAATTGTATTTATGTTACCAGTGTTTTGTTTGCACATGTGTGCGTATGAACATGGCTGATGCCTGAAGGGCCAGAAGAAGGTGCCAGGTCCCCTGGATCTGGAGTTACAAATGGTTGTGAGCCAGCATGCTGGTGCTGGGAATTGAACCCAGATTTGCTGGAAGAACAGCCAGTTCTCTTGACCACTGAGCCATCTCTTCAGCTTCCAAAACTAGCTTTCTTTTTTTTTTTTATTTCTTCCTTTTTCTTTAATTGTTTAATTCTTTAATTGTTTCTTTATTGTTACATACATGTATAAATGCACAGACTTATGACCATAGCCTCCATTTAGTGTTGCTTGTACAGATACGGTCTCAGGGCTGACCGCTTAGAATTGGAGAGCCACGTAGGAGGTCCATCGCTGGCGATGAGTAACTCTGCCTCCCTCAGGCGTCTCTTCCTTCTGCATTAGCTTATCAGTTGGTGCTGTTACTGTTCTAATTGTGTTCAGGCAGCCGCACTGCTGAGGTGTCATGGGTGTAGCTTCTCTGTAGTCTATACAAGACACAGTTTCATAGCAGACATGTTAATGCTCTGGACCTGAAACCCTCCCATCACTCCTTTTTGTACAGAGCTTCATGTACAGAAGCTGTGTTGTACATTTATCTGCTGAGACTGGGTATTCTTGTCAGTTGTTATCTGCATTTTGATCTCTTGTGTTTCTTTGTATGGTCTCTGCTGCCAAGAGAAGCTTTGGTGAGGAGTGAGGAGTGAGAGTTAGTGGGAAGGAAGAATACAGTTAGGAGATTTGTTGGTTTGGTAAAGTGGTGGTAGTATGTTCTCCTTTAAGACCGTGGACTCACTATCCGTGGTAATTTGGGTAAATTTCCAGTGCCAGCTATAATCTTCCTTCTCCTGAGTGATCCTTCAATTGGAGAGCTGTTGCTGACCAGCAAGATACGAGTTCCACCCTGAGGGTCATCTTGCCATGCTATTTGTGAACTGGACTTTCCTACATAATGCCAGAATGCCAAGTCTCCTATGCCCCTGAATATCACCACCACAAAACTTTTCATTGTTTGGATTCAGACCATAGGCTGACTTGGTGTTACAGATTTCCTGTTTCTTCATCTTTGGTGTTTTACAAACCCCCTTTCCCTGCTTGACAGCTTCAGAAATCACATTTTCAAGTAAATTCTTGGAGGAAGAATCCAGGAATGTTTCCTGCTGGTCTCAAATGTCATATTTGAATTCTTGCTACTTATGTGTCAGGATATGGGCAGCCGCAGTTCCTCTATTTCCCCCTTTATGCGATCCATTCCTTTATTTTTCAAATACTCATTGCAATAGTAGATCTGCTATATGGTAGACATTGAGCTCAGAAGCAGGGGAGTGAGGCTGAGCTGTGAGTGTCTACAGTGAAAGAACAGGAGTAATGGCGGCCACCGCTGGTCTAGGCTTGGGCTTTTCAGAAATGGTCCCAGGTTGGTGAGAGGGCTCTGAGGGGAAAGGAGTTGCTGGGCAAGCCTGGTGACCTGGATTTGATCCCTGGGGCCCGTGTACAGGAACACTGAGAGAACTGAGACTCTTGCCTGTTGATATGAGTTCAATTCCTGGAGTCCACGTGGTAGAAGGAGAGAACAGACTCCTGTACAGTATCCTCTGAACTCCACACACGCACTGTGGCGTATTCCACCTCCCCAACCCTCACACCCCAGGAAATAAGCAAGTGCAAAAAGAAAAAAGCGTCCTGGAGAAAATAACTTGAGCAATGCCCCTAAATGCCCAGAGGCTGTGCCTGTTTGGTGTGGGGTTTCTCCACCTGACTTTGCCTCTTCAGCACAGGCTGAGCCCCAAAGATTTCAGACCTGTCATGGGCTTGTCTCACACATTCAAGATCACTGCCTGGTTTGCCACTGGGAATGCGCCTTTCTGGCTTCTCATATTGTAATAGGACTGGACTCAGAATCAATTTAGCAAAAAGCCACTTAGATACTTTTTTTTTTTTTTAATCTTTCCTTTGAAAAGTTTCCAAGGGTGGAACCATGGCAAGCTTGTGACACACCTTTCTCAGATGCACGTGCAGTATAAATACTGACATGGAGACATTAATATTTCAAAGCTTAGGCCTGTTGCTGGGCAGACTCTCAGCTAGCCCAGCTAACGTAACCTGGCTTCTCTAGCCACTGCCCGCCACGTGGCTAGCTCTTTAATTCTTTGCTGCTGTTCACACCCTTTCACCTTAGTGTCCCGCGGGCCGCATCTCCTTGGTCTGCTCTGAAATACTCAGATGACTTCCTGGCCTGTAGTGGAATGTGCGCTGGGTTCTGTCTGGAGGAGCGGGGTGGCTACTTTTGGGCAGCCTGACCAGGTTCAGCACTCAATAAACACGGCTCCCTTTTTGGCACAGACTTCCTGGCACACTCCTGATGAGACTGTATATCTTATCATGGCCAAATAAGATATGTTTCCATTCTTTCCACACCACCTGCTTCGCTTCTGAAAATACCGTGTTTCTGTTTTGGAACAGAATATTTTCAGCCAGGAGAAAATGAGCACTTTTATGATGTGTCCTGGGAGCTGGCCCACCCAGGAACGTCGAGAGATACCTGAAAGACTGCTACACCAGACAACCGCTTTCCCTAGAGGACCTGCCCACACCTCCCTCTCATTCCACTGGTGCAGCTGTCCTTGCCCTCATCAAGCTTTCCGACTTCCAAGTGCGTGCTGTCACAGCAGCTCCATCCGAGAAGTGGCCTGTTTCCAGCGTTGCCTGGTGGGTGTGACTGTCTAGTAGCAGTTGGCTCTGTGCGCCTAGACTATTGCACATGTAAGTCCCCAGGACCCCTGATCCCACTGTGTGCGTCTAAGTGTATAATCATGTGTGTATGTCTGACTTCACTGGGTGATCATGGTCAAGCCTTGGCTTTACAGCTTCTTTTCCACTGTTGGGCAGGTTGGACTTTCAGGGAGACAGCGGCTCACCCCAGTTCAGAATCGTACAGGAACACCTGCCGGCAGGAAAGCCTGCTCCCAGGAGTGTCTCATTTCCTTTACCCCATCAGACTTGGAGGGGAAAGGAACAAAGGATTGGCAATTATGTTGTGTTTCGAGGAAATTTCCTAAGCTACAGGCCTGTGATAATAAGGAGGCTGCTCGAATCTCTGTCTAAATCCATATTGCTGGTGGATAACCTCCAGTGGGTTGGCGAGGGTTGCTATTGCTGTGAGGAGACACCATGACTATGGCAACTGTTACAAAGAAAATGATTTCACAGGGCTGGCTTACAGGTTCAGAGGATTAGTCCATTATCATCATGGCATGGTGGCAATCAGGTGGACGTGGAGATGAAGCCAAGAGTTCCAGATCTGGATCGGTAGGCAGAAGGAAAAGAGAGAAAGACGGACATTGGACCTCACTTAAGCACTTAGAACCTCAAAGCCCCCCAACTTCAAGAAGTCCATGTCTCCTGTCAATTAGCCCCACTCCCTAATGACCAAGCACTTAACTATATGAGACTATGTGGGCCATTCCTATTCAAACCACACAGAAACCACACATGGAGAGACTCCTCTGGCCTGACCACACCCATTTTCAGAGCCTGTGCTGTCTGGCTTTGCTCGTCTCTCCCATGAGAGACTTTCCTCATGAGGTGGCCCGTAACAGGGAAAAGCACCTCACTTTCTCTGCCAGACTGTTTCTCTACAGGTACTGCCTGACCTCTGCCTAGTAACTATGTTGTTTTTCTGTTCATTTCTTTCTAGACAGGATCTTTGTTTCCTCACCAAGCTTTCTGATTCTGTCAGTGGCTACAGTTTTGGCTCCTGTCCACTAATGTGTGGCTGTCTCTGGATGCCCTGCTGTGAGCAGTGTAGACAGTGTCATAGTACAAAGTCGCATTTGCAGAAAGCTGAGGTGACCAAACCTGGCTGGGACATAGTGCTTTGTCTTCATTCTTCCCCTGAGTCCCAGCTTCTGTTTTACTTCTTACATGAATTTCTGTCTTGCTGGCCTTGTTAAGTAATAAAGCTTCTTTTCAGGGTCAGCAAAGAGAAGCACTGAGACAGATTTCAGGTGAAATACTCTATCTATTTCCCGATTCTCATGAGAATCCCTCCTTCCTTCTCTATCCAGGAAAGTCTACTACATAACACCATTTCCTCTGGCCCTTAGATTTATTCTGCTCCATCTTCTGTGCTGTGCCTTGAGCTTTGGGGGGAGAACAGACATATAGCTGATTATTTTTTTTCCATCTATGGCTAAGTATTGGGCCACCATTTCACAGTACCAATAATTTTTAGTCTTAGGAGCTTGACCTATTGAAGCTCTGCAGTTCAACTCTAATTGAAAAACAGAAATTTCCCCCCATGGTCCATTGGAGGCTGCCACCAGCAATAATCTATGAGCAGAAGCACACTTCAGAAGGCAATTAGACAAACACATCACAACAAAACGATAGCTGTGGCCTCTCCACTGGCTCCTCTGACTTTACTAGCCAGGAGTGTTTACCCAGGCTTATAGCACCAGATGTGGATCCCTCCTATTGAGCCCTAAATCCGATTACAAAGCAGTTGGTTGTACCCCTAACACTCATGCCACTATTGTTCCAGTGGACACATGGGTAATGTTAGGACTGAAGCCTTTAGGATTCATGTCTAACATGTTAATGACAATTCTCTTCCAGCAGCCCACAGGGTTGGATACCAAGATACCAGGGTAAGGTCTAACAGCTGACAATTAGGAAGCAAATCCCCCCCCCACCTTAGCTTATTTAAATAAAAATAAATATGAAATAGGGTGATTGCAGTAAAGACATCATTAACATTGTGACTTAGGATGATTTAGCAGTGCTGTAACAATCCTTAACTTCAGCCTCAGGGAGGAAGGCAGTCCTAAAATGTCTTACATCAGTGGAAGCTCCTAGAAGCATTATTGAATTTGAGAAGTCACGGCCCGGGCCCCAAGTCAGGATCAACCTCTGGTCCTCAATAAGCCAATTAAAAGAGTTAAACAAATAGTGGAAAGTGGAAAAAATTTATACACTGTGGTCATGTTGGGAAGAGGGACAAGGAGACCCACTCAGCCTCTCAAATCCATCTTCAAGATCAAAGTTTCAATAGAGAGCCAGGAGATACGCACATCTAAACAGTCCCGGGGAGACCCCCCTCACACCAGTGACCCGGCACTGCCTATCTCTCAGAGAGAAGTTCATGAGACTCTCCTTGCCTGTGAGTCACAGGCATCTGGAATAAGTTGGTTCACCTCCGTGGATGTCTTGAATAGGTGTCCTGGCTGCCTCCCCACTGTGAACTGTGGTGGCAGGGTCTCTAATGTTGGCCTTGCTGAAATGAGCCAACCATTTCCTTTTTGGAATCTGTCTCTCTTGTCTCTGTCTCCATCTCTCTCTCTGTGTGTAGACAGAGTCTTACGCTGTAGTCCAGGCTGCTTGATGTCATCAAAACCCTCCTACCTCAGGCTCCTCAGAGTGTTCTTGCACCACACATTTGTGGCACACATATAAAACACAGGAAGGGAGTTCATCAAGTCGACCTTAACTAGTTCTCTGTGTTAGCAATACAAGACCACGAGAAGCAGGGAAGGCTTCTGCTGGGCTCTTTCCTGCTGTATTGGCACCAGAGCATCTACAGTGACTTACAGTATTCTGCAGTTTCCTTGGACTGCAGAAATTTGTGACTTCGTTCTTGTGACATTTATATCTTCCTTAGAGGCTGACAGAGGTCTGGCACTTTGCCTAATCTCTGGCTGATGGCGGGTCACATTAAGCAGCCCGTCCTAGACTTTTCCTTGCCTCTTTCTGCCAGGCTAACCATGTAGTTTCTATGAATAACAAGTTGTGCTTCCTTTCTGTGTGTCTGGTATGTCTGAGAGTGAGTTCTCTGAGATCTGCCTTCCTTTCTGTTGGTTCCTGGACAGTGAAGCTGACTGGCTGGAAATGCCTGGTGGTGGTGGTGCTGGTGGTGGATGTGTGAAAGAAGCATCACCCCGTCTGGTCAGGACTGGTACATTTGCACTCTCCCATTTTTCGTGTTTGGCCATGCAGCAACTAAAATATGAAGATATTTTAAATTTTTATTTGAAATAATTTTGCATTTTTAAAATGTTGGCATAGAATTTCCAGTGGTCACTTCCAATGAATGAAGAATTGCCTTTCTGATGTAATTATAGATGCCTTATGCCTCTGAAAATCAATGGGACAGTTCTGGTGCCATAGGGTCTGAGATGGTGGACCACTGCTGCCGTGAGGAGAAGCGAGGGAACCAGGAAGCGAACCAGGAAGAGAAGCGAGGGAACCAGGAAGGGCTGCTATGGCACCACCTTAAAAGGGAGCGGGGGAGACACCCAGGCTGCATACAGCTTTGGAAGAAAGAAGCATATTTTACACATTTTCTTTCTCTGGAATAGTTTCAGAACATAGCTACTGCCAGTTACTACCCATCAGGTTTGGGTGTCTGCCTGAATGGTGGTGCTGGGGGTCACAACAGGCACCTGGAACAACAGGCTAAGCATGTGCTGTGATAAGAAACATAGGTATGACTCAAGTGACAGAACATGCTGGTGAGGATGTGGAGAAAGGGGAACACCCCTCCATTGCTGGAGTTGTACAGGTGCAAAATTGTACCACTGTGGAAATCAATCTGGCAGTTTCTCAGAAAATTGAGAATAGTTCTACCTCAAGAACCAGCTATACCATTCCTGGTCATCATCCAAAAGATGTTCCACCATACAATCAGGACATTTGCTCAACTATGTTCATAGCAGCTTTATTCATAAAAGCCAGAAACTAGAAACAACCTAGATGTCCCTCAACCAAAGAATGGATAAAGAAAATGTAATACATTTACACAGTGGAATACTACTCAGCTACTAAAAAACATCTTGAAAATTTCAGGAAAAGGGATGGAACTCGAAAAAAAATCATCCTGAATGAGGTAACCTAAAACCCCAAAAGACATAATGGTATGTACTCATTTATAAGTGGATATTAGCCATAGAGTGCTGGCAACCACAGACCCAAAGAAGCTAAGTTACAAGAAGGGCCTGGAAAAGGATGCTTAAATCTTACTCAGAAAGGGAAATATGATAGGCATTGGAGGTAGATGGAGGGAGGGAACTGGATAGGAGAGGGGATGGAGTTTTATGGAGACCACCTTGGTCCTGCCCAGCTCTACCTTTTCTTAGCTTGTAAAGACCTCAAGCCTCCTTCAGATAAAAGTGGAAACTCTGAAGCATTGAGAATTGCTCCAGATCTTTTTGACTCTCTTATCTAAGAGGGTTGCTCTTTAGGAGTTGTTGCAATTTTGTGTAGTAAGACCTTGGCATCTGTGCCTTCTGACACAGGATACTCATTCTTAGGCATCCGGCTGTTGCCGGGAGAGTGGGAGACTCTTCACATGGAAAACAAAGTTCATAGGGAGACACTTGTGTGCTGGACATTAGTAACAAATTATGTAGGTTTTTGTTGTTACTGTTTTCTTTTGTTGAGAAGGGTCTCACTTGGGATTCAATACATAGACCATGATGGCCTTGAACTAGTAGAGATCTGCCTGCCTCTGCCTTCAGAATGCTGAGATTAACGGTGTGTACCACCATGCTCAGCTTTTGGTAGCAAACATGTAAAGAAAGCCCTTGACGTATGAGAAAGCCAAACTTACCAGTGAAGGTGTGACACGGAGGAAGCAAAGAAGAAGCAGATGAGATAATTTGAGGTAATGTTACAGGGAGGAAATGAGAACAAGGTCCCACAAAGAACCAGTGGAGTTGGAAAGGGCTCTTGTATAAAAACAAAAAATATAACCTACAAAGTGAAAAATTAAGTATTAAATTTGGCTATATAACACCAGGAAACATCCTGAAAAGCAGATTACATAACAAGGTTTTTTTTATTTTTTATTTTTTAAAGATTCATAGTTCCAACACCTGACTTTGGGAAGAGAGAGAGAGAGAGAGAGAGAGAGAGAAAGAGAGAGAGAATGGCAGGAAGTTACTGAAGAATTTTTTTTAAAGCTTCAGTCTTAGCAAACTCCCCTGGGCCCTGGTTAGTTGGCTCTGTTGTTTTTCTTGTGGAGCTCCTGTCACTTCCAGGTCCTTTTCTCTTTCTTCTCACTATTTCCCAAGACTTCCTACACATTGACCAAAGTGGTCTAAAAGCTGGCAAGTGAGTCCATGTGTGATGCAGTCCCCACTTCCCTTACTAGAGGACCCACTTGAAGCCTAAGCTGCCCACCTGCTACATCTTTGTAGGGGGCCTTTTCTGTGTATGGCCCTGCCCATTAGTGGGCATTTTAACAAGGGCAATGTTTCATGTTCTGTATGAGCATGCTCCCTCCAAGACCCATGGACCATTTAACAGAACCCCCAACACCAGGCATAAGAATCCTTCTTTGGAATTGTTGGTCAGTGTTGTCCAAGAGGCTCCAAAAACATAGGCTATTGCTTTGGTTGTCTTCCAGAGTTGTAAGCTAAGTCCCGATTGCAGAACACCACGCACACTTCAAACACACGGTCCACAGGCCCCTGAACTGGAAGTTACCTGAAAAGTTCCTACATGAGGACTAGCTTCCATGGCCCAGGAGGTGCCATACATGGTTCCAAATCTTGGAAATGGGCAACAGTCCTACCCAGCTATGATGCCTATGAACCACACCAATGACCACTATGGCACACACACTTAGCTGGTAACCAACACCTCTCTAATCGGATTTAAGACTCACACAACATGAGGGAAATCATGCCTGGTACAGAAGACCTATGCAACTACCCAGGGCTGGCAAAGTTATAGATCCTGGAGGAGAGCCTAGAGTGGTCATTTTATTGAGCCAGCAAAATCCCTATCTACACCCTAAATAATTGTCCTTATACTCACAGGTAAGTGTAGTCTTTACCCCTTACCAAAGAAGCTTCTCTTTGGAACAGATGGAGGTGTATAAAAAACCACAGCCAATCAAAATGCAGACTTGTGGAGCCTAATTCAAAAGGACACATGTACAGTACAACTCTCAAATCTAAAGCCCAGAGATCACTGCAGAAGAGGAAGAAGAAAGATTGTAAGAGTTAGAGAAACAGGAAGTTTGCTGTGAGATTGTGTGTCCTGGGAATGTCAGAAGTGACATCTGGAAAGTTTTTCCAATATGACTGCCCACACATGAGGTGAACAAGGATGACATCAAGAAGTTATGCTAAGGTGAATGGGGGAACTCGCCTGAGAACTGAAGCCTTACCCAAAGAACTACAGGCAAGTAAGGAATGCTGAAAACAGGAAAAGCAGGAGAAATCATTTTCCCCAGGGAAGAACACACTGATAGGTTATCTAATACCTGATGGCAAGCTTTGGAAACATATACATAAAGTAACATCATACAGACTGAGCAGGTTATATTTAGGTACTTAGTGTGTATATGCACATACACACACACACACACACACACATACACACACTCACACTCATACTTAACAACAATTAATGAAAAAAAGGAGCCATGAATTTTTAAATTTATTTATTTGTTATATTAATCACAGGTTATTTACTTTGTATCTCAGCTGTAGCCCCCTCCCACATTCCCTCCCAATCCCACCATCCTTCCCTCATCTTCTCCCTGCCCCTTTCCAAGTCCACTAATAGGGGAGGACCTCCTCCCCGTCCATATGACCCTAGCTTATCAAGTCTCTTCAGGACTGGCTGCAATGTCCTCTTTTGTGGCCTACCAAGGCTGCTCCTCCCTCGTGGGAGGGGAGTGGAAGAGCTCGCCGTTGAGTTCATGTCAGAAATAATCCCTGTTCCCCTTATTAGAGAACTCATTTGGACATTGAGCTACCATGGGCTATATCCAAGCAGGGGTTTTAGGTTATATCCGTACATGGTCCTTGGTTGGAGAAACAGTCTCATGAAAGACCCCTGTGTCCTGATATATTTGGTCCTTGTGGTGCTCCTGTACTCTCCAGGTCTTACTAACACCCCCTTCTTTCATATGATTCCCTGCACTCTGCTGATGGTTTGGTTATGAGTCTTAATATCCGCTTTGATACACTGCTAGGTAGAGTCTTTCAGAGGCCGCCTGTGGTAGGCTCCTGTCCTGTTACTTGTTTTCTTCTACATCCAATGTCCATCCCATTTGTCTTTCTAAGTGAGGATTGGTTATCTTACCCCGAGTCCTCTTTCTTGTTTATCTTCTTTAGATGTATAGATTTCAGTATATTTATCCTATCTTATAGGTCTATATAAGTGAGTATATACCATGCATGTCTTTCTGCTTTTGGGATACCTCACTCAAGATGATTGTTTCTAGGTACCACCATTTGCCATGAAAAATTTCATGATTTCCTCGTTTTTAATTACTGAGTAGTATTCCATTGTGTAAATGTACCACAATTTCTGTATCCATTCCTCAACTAAGGGGCATCTGGGTTGTTTCCAGCTTCTGGGTATTACGCATAAAGCTGCTATAAACATGGTTGAGCAAATGTCCTTGTGTACTTGAGCATCTTTTGGATATATGCCTAGGAGTAGTATAGCTGCATCTTGAGGAAGCACTATTCCTAATTGTCTGAGAAAGTGCCAGATTGATTTCCAAAGTGGTTATACAAGTTTGCATTCCCACCAGCAATGGAGGAGGGTTCCCCTTTCTCTGCATCCTCTCCAGCATGTGTTGTCACTTGAGATTTTTATCTTAGCCATTCTGATGGGTGTAAGGTGATATCTCAGGGTCATTTTGATTTGTATCTCCCTGATGGCTAAGGAGGTTGAGCATTTCTTTAAGTGTTTTTCTACCATTCTACAGCCCTCTACAGAGAGTTCCCTGTTTAACTCCGTGCCCCATTTTTTTAATTGGATTACTTGATTTGTTGCTTTTTAACCTCTTGAGTTCTTTATATATACTGGACATTAGCCCTCTGTCAGATGTAGGGTTGGTGAAGATCCTTTTCCAGTCTGTAGGTTGTATTTGTTTTGATGACAGTGTCTTTTGCTTTACAGAAGCTTTTCAGTTTCATGAGGTCCCATTTATTGATTGTTGCTCTTAGAGCCTGTGCTGTTAGTACTCTGTTCAGGAAGTAGTCTCCTGTGCCGATGAGTTCTAGGGTCTTCCCTACTTTTTCTTCTAACCGATTTAATGTGTCTGGTTTTATGTTGAGGTCTTTGATCCACTTAGACTTTAGTTTTGTGCAGGGCAATAAATATGGATCTATTTTCATTTTTCTGCACATAGACATCCAATTGGACCAGCACCATTTGTTGAAGATGCTGTCTTTTTTCCATTGAATGATTTTGGCTTCTTTGTCAAAAATCAAGTATGCATAGATGTGTGGGTTTGTTTCTGAGTCTTCTATTCAGTTCCATTGATCCTCCTTTCTGTTTCTATGCCAATACCATGCAGTTTTTATTACTATTGCTCTGTAGTACAGCTTGAGATCAGGGGTGGAGATACCTCCAGATGATCTGTTGTTGTACAGGATCGTTTTGGAAATTCTGGGTTTTTTGTTTCTCCATATGAAGTTGAGAAATTTTCTTTCAAGGTCTGTAAGGAATTATGTTGGTATTTTGATGGGAATTGCATTGAATCTGTAGATTGCTTTTTGGCAGAATGGCCATTTTCACTATCCTACCAATCCAGGAGCATGGGAGATCTTTCCATCTTCTGATATCTTCTTCAATTTCTTTCTTCAGAGACTTGAAGTTTTTCTCAAACAGGTCTTTCACTTGCTTGGTTAGAGTCACCCCAAGGTATTTTATGTTATTAGTGGCTATTGTGAAGGGTGTTGTTTCCCTAATTTCTTTCTCGGCCCTTTTGTCTTTGTTATACAGGAGGGCTTCCGATTTTTTTTGAGTTGATTTTGTATCCAGCCACTTTGCTGAAGATGTTTATCAGTTGAAGGAGTTCTCTTGTTGAATTTTTGGGGCTGCTCATATATACTATCATCTCATCTGTAAACAGTGATATTTTGACTTCTTCCTTTCCGATTTGTATCCCCTTGATCTCCTTTAGTTGTCTTATTGCTCTAGCTAGGACTTCAAGTACCATGTTGAAGAGATATGGAGACAATGGGCAGCCTTGTCTTGTCCCTAATTTCAATGGGATTGCTTTAAGTTTCTCTTCATTGAGTTTGATGTTGGCCATAGACTTGCTGTATATCGCTTTTACTATGTTTAGGTATGTGCCTGTATCCCAGATCTCTCCTAGACTTTAAACATGAATGGGTGTTAGACTTTATCAAATGCTTTTTCAGCATCTAAGGAGATGATCATGTGGTTTTTCTCCTTCAGTTTATTTATATGGTGGATGACATTGATGGATTTCCGTATAGCGAACCACCCTTGCATGCCTGGGAGCCATAAATTTTAAAGGAGGGTTGACAGGGAAGTGGAAGTAATGCAATTATATTACAATCTTAAAAAAAAAAAGCAGTACAGAAAAACCATAGTGAAGGGGTCACATTTAGCCAATAGACAGTCATGGTTACCTGGCAGGATGGTGGCAAGTGCTTTCTACTGAGACCATGACATCTGGCTGTGACCTAAATAAGTTAGGAACTCTCATCAAAGGAGAAATTGTATCTTAGTAATGCCATGTTTCTCAGGTTTGAGGGACCCCTTATATTTTCTCTTGGCCTGGGTCTTTTCGCCTGCGTTCTTATTTGTATAGTGAGAAACACAAACACAGGAGATCCAGATGGCAGTGTTTGGATGGGCCAAGACTGAAACTAATGTGCCAGAGCCAAAATAGCTCTTTTCATCTCAGAGAGCAGGGATGCCTCGCTGAAGCTGCAAAAGGCTTGTGTTTTCCCACAGGCTTTGAGCTTGTAGGAAAGAGCCTGTAGAATGGGTCCTTGGGTTCTCTTGGGCTCCAAGCCATGATCTGTGAGAGCAGAGCTTCAGAACAGAGATAATTTGTGTTCGGCACGTGTCACAGCGAGGGTTGCCTGCTTTGGGGCCATATATAGTTATGTCCCCAAAGCCTCATCCAGATGCTGCTGTGAAGGCATTTGTGGATGTGATGTGTTTCCCACAGGTTGGCTTTAGCAAATTTCTATAGTCTCAGCAAACACAGGGTCTTGACGACCCTATGGAGAGAGCCTGAAAGAACACACTGGGATTTCCATGAAGAAGAAATTGTTGTAGTCTGGAACATAAACCCCACCTGCTGGCCTGTCCTGCTGGCCAGACATATGATGGCAACTGCAGGAGCCAGTTAGCTAATCTGTGGTCCATCCTGATCTGTCTCTGTAGCTGACTGATCCACATGGACTATAAAAATGAACTAATATGGAATTATCTTGTACACGTGGGTATGTAAGTGGGAAGGATTATTTGTTTGCTGGGTTGACTTCTGTGGCCGGTGCTGGAGGAGCATCACCCTGTGTTGGTTGGCCCTGCTTTATACAGCCAGAACACACAGATCTCTGTACATTTTTGAGGTCCGCAGCCACAGAGCAGCTGTCTTGGGGGATCTGAAATCTGTGTTTGGGGCTAGGTTGCTTGGTGCTCAGCGCTGTGCTGCTGACTGCCATCGTGCCAGCCTTTGACTAACCCCAGTCTGGAGGCATTCTGAGATATGCCTTAGGTAAACTTGGTCTGTGGGAGTGAGCTGGCCCCATCATCTCAGCACACGTGAGCTGCAGACTGGACAAAGGAGGCAGTTGTGGGAGGGGCTGCATTTCTCATTAGCTGGGCCTCTGGCGTCGTTGGCTTTATGGAGATGTCTGTGTTGAGTGGTTTTTTTTTAGCTGTTAATGCAGGCTGTTCCACTTTAGTAAATTATTTTATAAACAGCTTATGCATGTTCAAAAGTGATTTACAATCCTCAAAATAGGACATACTAATCCAAAAATCCACACCACAAACTCTGGGAAAATATTCAAATAATACTTGAACAGAGTAGAAAACATTTGCTTCTATAGCCAAAATGAAGGCCATCTGATGAAGGAAGTGGGCTTTGCTAGGCTGGACTGGGACCCCCTTCCTTGGAGCCCCCTGTTACTATTATTCACCTATTTCGTGGTTCCCAGAATATTCACTCATAGTGGCTGTGATGCCCTTGGGTGGTGTCTGCTCTAGGTGAGCACCCAAAAGGCAGGACCTCAGCTGTGGCTCATTTGTGGCAACTGAGCTTTTTGACACTGGGGACCCTGTGTCTGAACTTCCCTCTTGGTAAAGTGTGTGTGATGTGGCCCGAGGACCCGTCTTTACAAGGTCAGGACAAATTCCTTTCTATCTCAGCTCCTAGGGGGTGAGTTTCTCAGTATTGCTGCTAATGATATTACAGATCTATCAGCGTAAGCTGACAAACTGTCCTTAGGCTGTGAGCCTAGTGATTAAAAATGAGCTAAGATAGAGCAAGAGATTAACTTTAGATAATGGAATTAGAAGAGAAGTCTCTGCAGGTCTTGTGAAATATTGTGTTAACATTCTGCCTAGCGAATATACAGTGTTCTATGTGACTGGTGAGTTTGGACCAGGCAGCTGGTTTTGTAGGCCATGTCACTGAAGCCTGTGAGTCCCACCCTGCAACACTGCTGGCTGGAGCCAGGTTAACCTTCCTACACCCTTTTGCCTTCCCTTTACCAGCCACAAAGCTCTCAGGAGGAAGATGACCTGGGCAAGGGTGCCAGGGCCTGGCAACTGTGGCAGAGCTGTGCGGAGCCTGGTGTAGAGTCTGTAGGACAAGAGGCAGAAGGCATGTTAGGGGCCTCCTGATTTCTCCTTGTCTGCAGACCCAATGGGGCAAGGATCTTCTTGGTCCAGTGGATTGGTGCAGGAACCGTGGTCTCCTTCACGCCTCGTTCCCTGGATTCCACATGTGTTCTGGGCACAGAAGATGGATCCAGTGGTTACACTCTTCATTGTTACAGAGAGCGTCATGACCTTTTACCTCAGAGAGATCATCCCAAGCACTGTCTCACCAGGAGTAAAGAGGAATCCTTTGTAGCTGTAGCCAGGGGTGCTGAGTTGATTCCCAGCAGAACAGACATATGGAGAGGCTCCTCTCTTCCTCCACACCTAACATGCTCTTTCAAACAGGCCATAGATAGTTGTGACTGTCACTCAAATATTCAGATGCCTCTTTTCGCTCTGTGCTTTAGATCTTCAAACATATAGTTAAATAGATCTCATCTGCCAGGCACTTACAATGCCTGGATGCCCAGAGTCTAGCCCTCACAGAACTCGCACTGTAGTCTCACAACACCTGGACGCCCAGAGTCTGGCCCTCACAGAACTCGCACTGTAGTCTCACAACACCTGGACGCCCAGAGTCTGGCCCTCACAGAACTCGCACTGTAGTGGGCACAGGTAGGCCTCGTAGTTTCCACCTCCACCCCGTGGGTCTAATTAAACAAAACCTCTCTTTGGAGAAAATGGCTGAACACTCAGTGGTGCCTGTTGCAAGTCCCAAGGCTGGGTGGGAGAGCCTTGCCTTACAAGTTCTGGGCAGGTCCTGCTTGGCTCCACCACCTTGTCTATCCCCAGAATCACTCCTGGTCTCACCCAAATACAACCTGTACATAGGACCTGCTCTGAGCTGTGAGCTTCCCTGGGACAGGCCCTTTGTGTTGGGCTATCCCTGGTATTAGGGGAGCCACAAAAAGGATACATTTGCTGGATACCAAGCTCTAGAGAGAGTTCAAAGACATGTACCCCTTCTGGTACTAGAAGGAGACAGTCTCCTTCTGGTATCCTGAGGCTCTATGGACAAGGAGGTTGAGTTAGCCAGATGCCCTGCCCTGCCCTGCATGACCTGGTTCTTTCATGGATGACTCCTCCCACTCTTGGTACTTTATTTCTGACAACATAAATCTCAGCTGGGATAACTAATAAAAACTATAGTAAGACCCAAAGCTGTGTACGGTGATTAGAGAAAACAGATGCTGGTGCATGAGAGATGTTTTTCTGTGGTCCTGACCTACTCCCTGGGATGGCAGTGTGAAAGCACTGCCATCCCCACAGACTGGTGCTGGGAAGCATGTCTGAGCGGAGCCTGATTAACTGGTACTTCATTTTTCTACTTAAGCATCTAATGAATTATTAATATTCATCGGGAATATATAAATTCCAACTTCTTTTACAGTTGGAGGCCCAAGAACTTTGTCTCAAGGTGAGAGCAGTGAGCAGCTGGAAAAGTGAGCCACTCACAGTCATCAATAGGAGGATGATGATGTCTCTGTGGGACAATTTCAAGAGTCTCTAGGAGGCAGATAGAAGCACAGCAAAGGCCAGTTGGGTGAGTACTGTGGCATAAAGAAACAACATTCAGCACTCCTCAAAGTATTCCACAAAATAGCAACTTAAAAGAACATTGTTAGACTCATTCTATGAAACTACAGTCACCTTGATACCTAAACCACACAAATATTCAAACAAGAAAGAGAATTTCAGACCAATATCCCTCATGAACACTGATGCAAAAATACTCAGTAAGATACTTGCAAACTGAATCCAAGAACACTTCAAAAACATCATGCACCATGATCAAGTAGGCTTCATCCCAGGAATGCAGGTATGGTTCAACATATGAAAATCCATCAACATAATCCACTACATAAATAAACTGAAAGAGAGATAACCACATGATCAACTCCTTAGATTCTGAAAAAGCCTTTGACAAAATCCAACACCCCTTCATAATAAAAGCATTGTAAAGGGATACAAAGAACATACCTAAACATGATAAAGGAAATATACAGCAAGCCTATTGCCATCATAAAATTAAATGGAGAGAAACTTAAAGCAATTCCACTGAAATCAGGGACAAGACACTGCCCACTCTCTTCATATCTATTCAATATAGTACTTGAAGTCTTACCCAGAGCAATAAAACAACTAAAGGAGACCAAGAGGAAACAAATTGGAAAGAAAGAAGTCAAAGTATCACTATTTACAATTGACATGGTAGTATATATAAGTGACCCCCAAAATCTAACAGAGTGTTCCTATAGTTGATAAACACCTTAAGAAAACTGGCTGGATGCAAAATTTAACTAAAATCATTAGTCCCCCTTTATACAAGTGATAAATGGGCTAAGAAAGAAATTAGGGGAGCAACACCCTTCACAATAGTCACAAATAATACAAAATATCTTGGTGTAACTCTAACCAAGCAAGTCAAAGACCTGTATGAAAAGAACTTGAAGTCCCTGAAGAAAGTAACTGAAAAAGATATCAGAAGATGGAAAGATCTCCAACGCTCATGGGTTGGTAGGGTCAACATAGTAAAAAATGGCAATCTTTCCAAAAGCAATTAGTGTACAATTCTGTACAATAAAAGGACTTCTAGAGGTATCAGCAACCCAGATTTCAAGTTGTCCTACAAAGCAATAGTAATAAAAACTTCATGGTATTAGCATATTGGTCAAAAACAGGTTTATCCTTCTCCACAGAAGGAAGGGAAGGATTTGGAGGGGAGGAAGGAGGGAACTAGAGGGGGGATACAAAGTAAATAAAGTATAATTAAAAATAAAATAAAATTAAAGAAAGAAAGGTACACTTACAGATTAAAGAACATTTACAGCAATGCCCCAAACTTAAAAAAAAAAACTTTTACAATTTATATACTGTGTGTGTTGTGAAAAAAATAAAAAAATCAAATTAAAAAAAAACAGGTTTATCAATGGAATAAAATAGAAGACCCAGAAATAAACCCACTCACCTATGGACACTTGATTTTTGACAAAGAAACCAAAACCATACAATGGAAAAAAGGAAGCATTTTCAATAAATGGTGCTGGTCTGACTGGATGTCTACATGCAGAAAAATGCAAATAGATCCATATTTGTTACCTTACACAAAGCTCAAGCCCAAGTATATCAAGACTGCAACATAAAACCAATTATACTAAATCTATAGAAGAAAAAGTGCAGAATAGCCTTGAGACAACAGGAGACAACTTTCTGAAGAGAACACCAACAGCTCAAGCTCCAAGAGCAACAATTAATGAATAGGACCCCATGAAACTTAAAAGCTTCTGAAAGACAAAGGGCACTGTCAATAGAACAAAATGGCAGCCTACAGATGGGGAAAAGATCTTCAATAACCCTACATTCATCAGAGAGCTAATATCCAAAATATATAAAGAACTCAAAAAATTAAACACCAACAAACCAAATAATCCAGAATTCTTATCAGAGGAATCTCTAAAGGCTGAGAAGAACTTAAAGAAATATTCAATGTCCTTAGTCAGCAGAGAAATGCAAATCAAAACAACTTTGAAATGCCATCTTACACTGATTAGAATGGCTAAGATAAAAAGTCTCAAGTGACAGCATATCCTGGAGAGGGTGTAGAAAAAGGGGAACCCTCTTCCACTGCTGGTGGGAGTTCAAACTTGTATACTTTGGAAATCAATCTGACGTTTTCTCAGAAAATTGGGAATAGCTCTACCTTAAGACCCAGGTATTCGATATTCCTCTATTGAGAATTCTCTATTTAGCTCTGTTCCCCATTTTTTAAGTGGATTACTTGGTTTGCTGCTTTTCAGCTTGTTTAGTTCTTTATATGTACTGGATATGAGTCCTCTGTCAGATAAAGGGTTGGTGAAGATTCTTTCCCAATCTGTAGGCAGTCGCTTTGTTTTGATGACAGTGTCCTTTGCTTTACAGAAGCTTTTCAGTTTCATGAGATCCCATTTATTGATTGTTGCTCTTAGAGCCTGTGCTTTTGGTGTTCTGTTCAGGAAGTTTTCTCCTGTACCAATGAGTTCTAGGGTATTCCCCACTTTTTTTTCTAGCCGATTTAATGTGTCTGGTTTTATGTTGAGGTCTTTGATCCACTTGGACTTCAGTTTTGTGCAGGGTGATAAGTATGGATCTATTTTCATTTTTCTACATGTAGACATCTAGTTGGACCAGCACCATTTGTTGAAGATGCTATCTTTTTTCCATTGTATGGTTTTGGTGTCTTTGTCAAAGATCAGGTGTCCGTAAGTGTGTGGGTTTATTTCTGGGTCCTCTGTTCAGTTCCATTGATCCACCATTCTGTTTCTATGCCACTACCATGAAGTTTTTGAAGCGGTTGCTCTATAGTACAACTTAAGATCAGGGATGGAGATACCTCCAGAAGATCTTTTATTGTAGAGGATTGTTTTAGCAATTCTGGGTTTCTTGTTATTCCATATGAAGTTGAGAATTTTTCTTTCCAGGTCTGTAAAGAATTGTGTTGGTAATTTGATGGGAATTGCATTAAATCTGTAGATTGCTTTTGGTAAGATGGCCATTTTTACTCTGTTAATCCTGCCAAGCCATGAGCATGGGAGATCTTTCCATCTTCTGATATTTTCTTCTAATTCTTTCTTCAGAGACTTGAAATTTTTTTCGTACAAGTCTTTGACTTCCTTGGTTAGGGAATATCAAATGGCAGAGAAGCACTTAAAGAAATGCTCAACCTCATTAGCCATTAGGGAAATGCAAATCAAAACAACCCTAAGATTTCACCTTACACCCATGAGAATGGCCAAGATCAAAAACTCAAGTGACAACACATGCTGGAGAGGTTGTGGAGAAAGGGGAACCCTTCTCTACTGCTGGTGGGAATGTAAACTTGTACAACCACTCTGGAAATAAATCTGGCACTTTCTCAGACAACTAGGAATAGCGCTTCCTCAAGATGCAGCCATACCACTCCTAGGCATATATCCAAAAGAGGCTCAAGTACACAAAAAGGACATTTGCTCAACCATGTTTGTAGCAGCTTTATTTGTAATAGCCAGAAGCTGGAAACAACCCAGATGCCCTTCAACTGAAGAATGGATGCAGAAATTGTGGTACATCTATACAATGGAATATTACTCAGCAATGAAAAATAAGGAAATCATGAAATTTGCAGGTAAATGGTGGGACTTGGAAAGGATCATCCTGAGTGAGTTGTCCCAGAAGCAAAAAGACACACACGGTATATACTCACTCATATAGACATACAACATAGGACAAACCCACTAAAATCTGTGCATCTAAAGAAACTAAGCAAGAGAGACGACCCTAACTAAAACGGTCAAGCCCCATCCTGAAAGGCAAAGAGGATGGACATCAGAAGAAGAAGAAAACAGGAAACAACCTAGGAACCTGCCACAGAGGGCCCCTGAAAGCCTCTGCCCTGCAGACTATCAAAGCAGATGCTGAGCCTGATGGCCAACTGTCGGGCAGAGTGAATGGAATTTTATGTAAGAAGTGGGAAATAGTAAGAGCTGGAGAGGACAGGAACTCCACAAGGAGAGCAACAGAACAAGAAAATTTGAACACAGGGAACTTCCCAGAAACTCATACTCCAACCAAGGACTATTCATGGAGATAACCTAGAACCCCTGAACAGATGTAGCCCATGGCAGTTCAGTTTCCAAGTGGGTTACCTAGTAATGGGAAGAGGGACTGCCTCTGACATAATCTGATGGGCCTGCTCTTTGATCACCTCCCCCTGAGTGGGGAGCAGCCTTACCAGGCCACAGAAGAGGACAATGCAGCCACTTTTGATGAGAACTGATAGACTAAGATCAGAAAGGAGAGGAGAACCTCCCCTATCAGTGGACTTGGGGAGTGGCATGCATGCAGAAAGGGGAAGGAGGGTGGGATCGGGAGGGGAGGAGGGAGGGCCTTATGGGGGAATACAAAATGAATAAAGTGTAATTAATAAAAAATTTAAAAAAAAGTTAAAAAAAAAAAAGACCCAGCTATACCACTCCTGGGTATATACCCAAAAGAGGCTCCACCATACCACAAGGACATTTGCTCAACCATGTTCATAGCAACTTTATTTGTAATATCCAGAAGCTGGAGACATCCCAGATGTCCCCAAACTGAAGATTGGATAAAGAAACTGTGGTACATTTACACAATAGAATACTACTCAGCTATTAAAAACAAGGACATCATGAAATTTGTAGACAAATAGATGGAGCTAGAAAATGTCATTCTGAGTGAGGTAATTCAGACCCAGAAAGAAACACACTTATAAGCAGATATTAGCCATATAGTGGAGATAACCATACTATAACCCACAGACTCTAAGAAGCTAAGTCACAAGGAGGACCAAAGAGAGGATACTTGACTCTCACTCAGAAGGGGAAAGGAAATAGATACAGAAGTGGATGGAGAGGGTTCTGGGTGGGGAGGGTGAGGAGGGGAATGAGGGTGGGATGAAGTGTGGGGAGAGCAGGGGCGGGCGGTGAGAGGGCTGGGTGGAAGAAGGGAAACCAATGGGGTGGGGACATCTCTCGGATGGGGTGGGCTCGTGGAGGGATATGAGAGACTCAGGCTGAGACTCCTAGCTGCAGGGTGGGGAAGTGTGGTGACTGAAGTGGCTACCTTCTATAGCCAGGTGTGACCGCCAGTGGAGGGTAAGGGACACCAACCCTTCTACGGAACTCCTCAACCCGAAATTTACCCTGCCTACAAGATGTGCAGGGATAGAGATGGAACAGAGATTCAGGAAATGGCCAACCAATGACTGGCCCCAGTTGAGGCCCACACATGGAAGAGAACCAGCCCCTGACACTATTAATGATACTCTGCTATGCTTGCAGACAGGAGCCAAGCATGACTGTCCTCTGAGAGGCAGTGGATTGAAACAGATGCAGAGACTCACATCTAAACATTAGGTGGAACTTGGGGAGTCTTGTGGAAGAGTTGGGGGCAGGATAGAGGGACCTGGAGGGGAGAAGAACAGGAAGACCAACAGTCAATTAACCTAAGCCCATGGGGGAATCACAAAGACTGAACTGTTGTGCCCATATCACAGAGACCTCTGAAGACCACCAAGGAGCCGATTCTGATGCAAACACAAGGGTTGTCTTATTCAGGCTTGAGCAGGGGCTCACAACTATCACCAACGCAGTGGGTCAGGGTCAAGAGCACTGAGCTCCAATTTAGCAGGGTTTTTATGGGGTTATAGCAAGTTCGGGGAACTCCAAGTTGGCAGTTCTATGATTGATTGATGTTTAGCAATATCGGGTGATAAAACCCAATTGATTGTGTCTTTCAGGCCAAACCATAATTGTTTTACTAAACCTATTGAAAAGAATATTAGGTAAACTCCAAGTATTTATTGTTTAGCTGTTGCTAGGGGTGACGCTTAAATGTTCTAAGAGGTGAGTGGTCGAAGTACATTTTTGTGGGGTTTTCTCTCTCTCTCTCTCTCTTTTTTCAAAACTGGAGTTCATGCCCAGGTCATTTACCCTTAAGACAGAGTGTCTTTTTCAAAATGGAGTTTCATAAGCTTCACACCAGCACTCAGGGAGGCAGAGGCTGGCAGATCTCTGTGAGCTTGAGATCTGCCAGCCTGGTCTACAGAGTGAGTCCAGGACAGCCCAGGCTATTCAGAGAAACCTTGTCTCAGAGAGAGAGAGAGAGAGAGAGAGAGAGAGAGAGAGAGAGAGAGAGAGA
>NW_026590503.1:3403028-3454979 GCF_907164565.1 Psammomys obesus
AGAGAGAGAGAGAGAGAGAGAGAGAGAGAGAGAGAGAGAGAGAGAGAATTGTGTTGAAATTTTGATGGGGATTACATTGAATTTGTAGATTGCTTTTGGTAAAATAGCTATTTTTACTATATTAAGTCCATAGATCCATGAGCATGGGAGATTTTTCCATCTTCTGATATCTTCAATTTCTTTCTTCAAGAATTTGAAGTTCTTGTCATACGGGTCTTTTACTTGCTTGGTTAGAGTTTCATTAAGTTCATTCTCAAATTCATGTGGACTACGAAGGGACTCTATTGAGGCAGAACCATCTTGATGAAGAAGGAAGCCGAGCTTCAAACGGATCACAGAGACCACTAACTAACAGTGCAGCTCTGATGTGCAGACAGACCCCGGACCAGTGCCAGAGCCAAACGCTACAGGCGTGGCCAGCAGTCAGCTGCTCCTCAGACATTCGGTGGAGAGAACAGCCTTTTCAGTGTGGTGCAGGGAAAACCAGGTGTCCATGTGAAAAGAACGATGCTGGGCCGCAGTGAACTCATTGTGACTCAGTGACTTCTATAATCTCTCCCTCTCAACACAGCCTCCTTCTGATTCCAGGGGCAAGGACGAGCTGCACAAGCCCATGGTACACAAGACTGCCAAGACAACTGTCGGCTTATAGTTTACACGCAGGCTTATAAAGACCTACAGTGTGTAGGGATCTACTTTTAGCAGCAAACAGAGAACGTGTCCCTTCCTAATCACCTCGTGGTGTTCCCTCGTGGTGTAGCTCCCTTGATGGCTAAGGAAATCCATGTTACAATGAGGAAAATGAGTAGTGAGACAGACTGTAACCCCAATCTGTGCATACACACTCAGCATTTATGTTTCTCGGTGAACTGGCTCTCTATCTCCAAGGGAGAAGATGCTAAGCCTGGGAAGGGGAGCCAAGGCCAGGAAGGCGTCTATATTGCAGCCATGCCACGCTGGTTAGTGGGGTGGTCTTCCGGCACGAAGATTATAACTCTCTGTGTGGAATAAGCCATGCGCTCTCTTTCTGCAGTTTATCTGCTCAAAAGTGGCTGCCCTCCATTGCGTTACATAATATCATCGCTAGGTGAGTAACTAGATCATGTAATTTGTGCTGCATTATTCATGGTTTGCTTGGCAGAGTTAATGACTGTGAGGGATGCCGTGGTGGAAGTCTCAGGCTCCAGGCTGAGCAAGCACTTTCCATGCTGTTGGATGCTCCCAGGTGACCCAGTGTGGCAAGCTGGTGCTTCTGTGTGGAAGGCTCTTCCCACGGTCCTGGCCTCACGGTCCTGCATGCAGCGGTGCACGCTGCTGAGGGCGTATGGTTGTCAGATGCAGCACATAGGACGTAGTTTTCAAGTGGGCTGCAACACCAGTCTTTATTCTACATTCTTAATAACTGCTTATTCATTCTTTAATAATGGAACATTAGATTATTTTCAGTTTTTAATACCACTGCAATGACTATGTTTAACCTGGAGTATTAAATTAGGAAAGATTTCTAGGAATAAAATTACAATGTTAAGTGCAGCGTACACTTCGGATTTTATTTTTAAAAATTAGGGTTAAAAACTTGGGGACGAATACGTGGCATGATACAGTGGGTATTACATCATATTACGATAACTCATCGTACTAAAACCACCAAATGGTTTTCATGGTACTGTGCATAGCTTGAATGCAGAGCCTGTGAACATCATTCTTACAGGCCAGCAATCACCCAGTTTAGCTTTACTTTCACTTATTTGGAGTGTGCATCGTCTCCCTTATTCTTCCTACCCTTTCCAGTTTTTGGTAAAACGGTTATCAACAACTCCATTCTAGGATACATGGTGGTTCTGGGGCTACAAGGCAGGCCCTCATGGTGACTGAGGGAAGGGCGCATTTGCAAGATGTCTGGGTGAAGGCCTCTCCTGTGCTCTGTACAGCAGTTATCAGAATGAGACCCCGTAGGGAGGCCGGGGACCCTCTGTCATGGGAGCATGGCTGTGGAGCCTGTGTCATTCATCAGAACTCTGGACTCCGGTGACCTGGCCTCACTGCGACACTGTCCTGCACTGCAGCACTAACCCGCTTTGGGCTCCCAGCAACGGAGCTGCTTCCACATTCAGGGGTGGCAGCTTTGCCCAGCGGGATTGCCCACCACAAGGGTGGCACGTGCTGAACCTGGACGGGGCCTCTGAGAAGCCAGGGCTGGTCTGGGGTTGAACTCTTCCTGATACAGCCCCAGACTACCCTGTGCCTGGTAGGTGTGTGTAGCGGTCCTGACACCCCCGCTATGCTCTGTGCCTGGTGGGCGTGTGTAGCGGTCCTGACACCCCCGCTGTGCCCTGTGCCTGGCGTGGCTCTGTAGCGGTCCTGACACCTTCGCTATGCCCTGTGCCTGGTGGGCGTGGGGATGGGAGTTGGGGTGGTGGGGTGATGAGGTGGGATGGTAGGGTGATGGTGGGGTGGGGTGGTTTTATTGTATTGTGTCTTTAAATCTGAAAAGAGGGCAATAAGTTATTTCATGATTTAAAAATTCAACTTACATTTTGTGCTCATAACTACATTTGAACCACAATAGCTGGGATTTGACTGGGCATTGAATTTCTGTGCCTTTTGGAGATTTTACATAAAACTTCACATGTGAGGATGTGAAAGCCCTGACTTTAAAAGGAGAGCAGTCTCGCCTCTGTGCTGTGATTATCCTGCTGTGTTATCTTCAGCTCCAGCTGTGCAATAGAGGCAGCTTTAACAGCTTTGGGGAGCAAGTGTCCTTCCTGCAGGGTCCAGAGGCGCGACTGTCTTCAGCACCCAGGTGGCCACCGCTGACGTGGATGCTTGCTCTACTTCCCTTGTTAATTTTTCAGAGAACACAAAGGAAGGGTGGGTCCCCTTTCTTTTCATCTAAAAAGAACACTTCTCTATATAAAACGTGTCCCAAATCCTTTGTAAGGTCCAAGTCCCCCTGAGGCGCCTGCCTGGCGGTGGTGATGACAGGAGGAAGAGCTGTGACTTCCCCTGAGCTGTCTCTCCTGTCCTTGTCCCTGTTTCCCAATAATGAAAGAGTTTGCAAATGGACAGAGCAGCGGGAGGCTGCCCACTGATCCAGGCCAGGTTCTGCTTTAATCTAGAACTGGAGGAGAGATCTGCAGAGGTGATGATCAGTGTCCATCTTGGTTACAGACCTGGCTGTCCTGCTGAGTGAGCACTGTCCCAGCAGCCCTAGGCAGAAACAGTAGTACCAATGGAGCTGAGTTCGCCAAGTGTACGGCGCCTCTCTGTGGTGGGGGAAGCTCTCTGCCAGCCTGGGTGCCAGACCCCAGGCCCCAGGCTTGCCCAGAGAGGAGTTCCCTCAAGTCTATGTCCCACCCATAGCTCAAAGTGGGCAAACACTCTGGAAAGCGTAAATACATCTGAAAACAAGACTTAATAAGGGATTGCTCCACCTGTGGGAAGTTGCTGAAAATACTGTAGCTCTGAGTTAGGCAGTGGGGGACGTAACTCTGATCCTACGTACTCTGGAGGCTGAGGCAGGAGAATGGAGTCTTGAAGCCCAGCCTGGACTGCACAGTGAGACCTTGACCTGAAAAAGAAAAAATGAAGTTTCCTGTGTTCACAAGGGAAGACCTCCACTCTGGCTTGCTTGGCCAAAACTGGCTAAGAACCTGCATGCAGCATGACCTAATTTTCATGAGTAGGAAGGGAAGGGGTTGTCTGTGTAACAGAAAAAGGCCTGGGACCAGCACACATTTTCCAATGGCTACTTCTGGGGCTGGAGGCTGAGCTTAGAGCATTCTACTTTCCACAACTGGCCACAGATCTGCCGTTTCCCACCTCTCCTGTAAAGCTCCTATGACCTGAAGCAGCTGGTGTTCGGTGAGGAAGGAAAGTGCGTGCATTCTAACAGAGGGGGTGGCCTCTCTGCGCATGTGGCTCGCAGCTGTCCCAGCAGGCTGTCCTTGGGTCCATCTGCAGAGCGCCTCATCCAAGCATCCCTAATCAGATGGGACAACTGTGCCCCGGAGCGCCCTGCAGAGCCCCCTTCTCTCTTCCTGCTGCTCTCTTTGAGGAGACGCCCTGAAGCTGTCCGGATCATCTCTATGTTCATCCTTTTTTGAATCTGATAGCAGCATACAATGTTCCTGACTACACAGCAGGAGTGTGGGGTGTGGACTGAAAACAGATTTTAACTGCCTAGGGGCTGAGCGTCAGTATACACAGGCACCCACAAACGAGCACACACATGTACTGACCTATACCTGAGCACACCCAAATGCTCAGGTGTGTGAACCCCACATGCATTCCTGAACGACCACTTAGAAATGAGTACACACATGCATGTACGACATGCCCTTGCGCACAGTGAGCACATACGTGCATAGGCGTGTATGCACATCCCACACACGCCCTTCAGCCTGCTCTGCTGACAAGGCTCAGGGACTGTGGCTCTGAGGGGGCAGGGCACGGATAGGCAGGCATGCTGGGCAGCGCATGGCTGCCGCTTACACACCTTGGCTGTCTCAGGCCTATCTTCTCACATGAGGAATTGCAGGCAGGATGGCCTGGAGTCAGGGTGCTCCTGGGGTGTGGCAGCCCACAGCTGTGAGCTAGGGCCCCAGCATCGCTCAGAGCAAACTCGCACATGGAATGAATCAGGTTTATTGCAGTATATACACAGCTGGGCTCTACTCTGTGGCGCCCTTTGTAGACACTCCACATATAACATGTAAGATCACACACTGGTCATGAGTCCATTCCAGCAGCAGCTGCCCGTGACCAGCCCATCTCTTCACCACGGAGAGGGGCCAGCTCTGGTGGCACATGCTGGGCCGAGGGGATGGTGTCTCTGGATGCGTGAAAGTTCCATGTGTAATCAGTGACGGCTTATTGGATGATGTCACAGCTCCTGGTCTCTTCCGAGTTATGGCAGGGCGACCATTCTTGGTTGCTGATACGGCACTTTCAGATTCGAGAGGACAGTGTTCCCTCAGAACTGCCGGGTTAAGCAACCATAGCTCTGGACGAAGAGCGGCAAGGCTGACACCTTGCCATTTGCGGCGCACACCACTGCCACTGCCAACAGCTCTGTTAGGGGTGCCTGATCTGGGCCATGCACTCCTCATGACCTGCTCTCTATCCTTGCAGCCCTGGGAGGGAGCAGGCTACTGGTACTTTCTATATCATCAAAGCTGTCTGTCCAATGCAGTTGAAGACAAACTGGGGGCTTGTCAAGAATTGATTGAGGCAAAAGTCCGGGGGCAGTCCTGTGGGACCGACATTCAGGCCAGACATGGCCACTGAGCCTTAGCTGCTCTCCCCTGTCCTAAAGCCCCACGTGCTGGCTTTATTTCTACAGAACTGGAAGCGTGGCCTTTTGTGGTTTCTTCACCCAGAGACCTCTGTCTCTGGCACAGTTGAGATCATTGGCATTCATGCTGGCTGGGCTCTCCATGCCACAGAATCCACAGGAAAAACACTCTGCAGCTCTTATCCTCGCTGTGTGTATGTGTGTGTGTTGGGGGGGGGGTTACATAGGCTGTGCCAGAACACTAGCTCCATCCCTTGTACCGGGCCAGGACATTGTTGTCCAGGGTCTCTGCAGGAGTAGGCACTCAGTCTTCAGCTGCTTCTTCCATCATGGCAAGCACTTCCCCAGGTCTGTCTCCCCACAATTGCAAATAACAGCAAAAGTAAGGGTTGTTATTGGCAGGTATCAGGCAGGAATACCTGAGGCCATTTATATACTGGTAAAATAAACTCTTTTTAAAACAATTTTAAGGGGATGGTTTTCTTTAAAAAGAGAGCAGTCTTCTGGCTAAAGAACATCCCTCGGATGTGTGGACAAGCCACTGGGCCTTCGTGCCAACTGCCGGCCTGGATCCAGAGCTGCTCACCATTGGAGAGCGCAGCAGAGGCTAAGTGCTCAGGAGGATGTGAGCTCCTGAACCATGAAAATGCTGCCTGACTTCTCCTAGGTCACTACTAAGTGGTCCAGGAAATGGCAAGGGTATGGCGGTCCAGATGCAGAGGCCCCCAGTAGGCAGTCCCACTTGATGGGGCTCAAGACCATGGGGACCAGTGCGGTTCTAGGGTCTGTCAGAGATTAAGGATGGATTTCACAGACATCCACAGACATGCATGGGTGCCACAGGATGGTGACTCGAAGCTGGTTCTGGACCTGGTTCCCTCTGCCAGGAGGCAGTAGGGGAACCAGAAACTTCCTTCTTGTTCTCTCCAGAGGCACTAGAATCCAGTTTTGATGCTCAGGGTCATTCGGCTTCCTTGTTCTCTTTGAATATAGACCCGCCTACATGGCCGAGCGATACTATGAAGAGGATGGCTTAAAGGCAAGAGTCTGACAATAATAATTGGTGCAAGTTACACACTAGGGTCAGAGTAAAAACCAGGGCTGACCCAATAAGGCACCAGATGCCGGGCCAGCCGAGGAAGCCAGCAAACACGTATGTCAGCCCAGCAGCACTGTGGGCGCCGTGTGAGGGACACAGCTAGATGACTGAGGTCTCTGTCTGCAGGAAGGACTGGGTGCGGGAGCCCCGGTGTATCTGTAGGGCACTTTCTGAACCGTTCCGGGACATGGACCAGCTGTGCAGCCGGTAGTCCCTGCCCCCAGGCTGGGTCAGACACAGGCCTCGCCACCTTCTTTTCAGTTCACACTGTACCTGGGGGTGAGGGAGTTAATGAAGGGTCAGCTTGGAATGCAGGAACTCATGTGTCCTCCAGAAAAATATGCAGCATGGATTCAACCACTAGACAGCAAACAACTGTCATGGTGGGTGGTCTGGGCCACCCCTTTAATGGTTCCTGAAGAGAAGTTTTATCCTCAGGAAGGTGTTGGGTGAGTGTGGAGGGGCAGGCAGAACAGAGAGCTATGGGAGACAGGCCCAGCTTTGTTGAGTGTTGATGTCAATACCATCAGGCTATACTGATGGGCCTGACGCAGGGAGTCGGGGTTCACAGAGAAGGTTATAGTCTTATGGACATTGGTGAGTCTGATGTAGTATGAGCTATGTCTCAGCACAGCCCCAAGGCTCCTTTAGGACCTTCATCACCGTCTCCCCCTTTTAAGGGCTCTAATGAAGAAAGTTTTGCAAGGGTACAGGCATGTCGGCTCTGTAAAAGCCTTCCTTAGTGACCTGAAGAAGGGCTGGTCATCAGGTGAGGGTCATTCACAGGGACAGTCAGCCATATTTAGGGGTGGGTAGATTCTGGGGACTTGAGGGTGCATGGAAGCAGTGGTCACATACAGAGAACTTGGCTCTAATCTTGTCTTGGGACAAAGTGATGCATCTCTCAACGAGGCCCTTCCATCGACACCACACCTTCTTGGACTCAGTTGTGGACTGAACAGTAAGATGCTGGCCATGGTGGCTGGAGAGACAGCTCAGAGGTTAAGAGCACTGTCTGTTCTTCCAGATGTCCTGAGTTCAATTCCCAGCACCACATGGTGGCCCACAACTGGGATCTGATGCCCTCTTCTGGCATGCTGGTATACACACAGATAGAGCACTTACATAGAATAAATGATAGATAGATAGGTAGGTAGGTAGGTAGGTAGATAGGTAGATAGATAGATAGATAGATAGATAGATAGATAGATAGATAGATGATAGATAGATAGACAGATAGATGATAGATAGACAAAGATGCTGACTATGAGGGGACACTGGGTGGAGGAACAAGTCTGGCCTTGGTTGTATGTGGGCACAGCCAGGCAGAGGCGGGTGATGGGCCAACTCCTGACTCAATGTCAGTTCAGTCCCAATCAACGAAGGACTTACCTCACTGTTCAGGAAACAGTACAGCACTGCCACTACCAGGCCCTGCAAAGAGACAGAGTGTCAGAGCGGCCCACAGCTTGCAGTGCCCGCAGCTCCTCCCAGACCTACCTGGAAGGAACCGACACACAGCTCAAACAGGATCTGGTACGTGGAGGAGATGCCGATGGGGAAAGCGGCAAACACCATGTAGTGGACGCCGAACAGTGGGATTAGCAGCAGCGTGGACTTGGCCAGCCTCCTAGCAGGAGAAGGACATGATGTGCCTCGCCTCTCCCACGTGGGACCATGGGAGACTTCAGAGGCTGAAGCAGTCAGCGAGGCTGGAATGCTCACTCTACTTGTGCCCATGGACCCTCCTCCTCTTTTCACATGACTGGGCACCAGTCAATATGGATTAGGGTTTTCCTGGCATCTGAGTTATCAAAGCCAAAGCTTCCTAAACTTCCGCCTGCATTGGAACCATGTGGAGGCCTTGTCACAGCTCAGGAACATGAACAGCTGGGCAACAGCCTGAGAATCTGCATTCTGCCCAGTTCCTAGTGAGACCTGCTGTTCTCACCCTGCTTTCTCAGCCCCATCCTCAGGAGCAGGTATCTAGCTTAACCTCTCCAAGTGCCGCCAACTGCTCTGGAGTCAGTGCTTATCTGAGCAGCCACCTGGGGGGGGGCAGGCAGATCTGTGGACGCCCTCCCTGGGCTGCTGATGGTCACTAAGCACATAGCCCATCTCCAATAGAGTCAGGGAAGGGAGGGAGGAGGCTCCTGCTTCCTGTTCCTCTTGCTCCTTTCATTACCTTCTAACCCAGGGGGAAAAAGAATCAATTTTCTCTCACGTATTTTAAAGGTATCCTCTTCAAGGCCACAGTGAACAGGGTGTTCTGGCTAATCTTATACAATCAACTTATCACAAGCTAGAGTAATCTGAAAGGAGGAAACCTCAGTTGAGAAAATGGCTCCATCAGATCCAGCATAATTAAGGCATTTTCTTAACTAGTGATTGATGTGGGGAGGGCCCAGCCCCAGGGTGGGGCTACTCCTGCGCTGGTGGTCCTGGGTTCTGAAAGGAAGCAAGCCATGAGGAGCAAGCCAGTAAGCAGCACTCCTCCATGGCCTCTGCGTCAGCTGCTTCCAGGATCCTGCCCTTTTGAACTTCTTTCAGTGATGAACAACAGTGTGAAAGCGTGTACCAAATAAACTCTTTCCTACCTGACTTGCTTTTTGGTCATGGTGTTTCATCACAGCAACAGAAACCCAAACTAAGACACAGGGTAGCAAGTCCTAGAGGTGTGTGTCTTCCTATGAGGGGGGAGTATTTTTATTTTCTCCTGTTTGATAACCTGCACAGAAGTCTGGTCCTTTCTCTGATGGATATGGCATAAGGAGTAGGTGTCTCTACCGACAGGACGTCACTGCAGCTGCCGCCTTGCAAATGTGCCCCCTCAGGGCTCTGTGCCCATGTCCTCCAGCTTCAGCAGGATGGGTTCCCGGGTTCCTGAGCACCCCTCTTCACTGCCAGGCCCTGACATTGGCATGACAGGAAGGTCTTTAGTCTTTCTTTTCTATAATCCAAGGGGTGAAACACAGCCCTCTGCCTTTCTCATTACCCTGGAAAAGCACAGACTTCATTACCCCATATAATTGTTTCCAAAATAAAAGCATCCATCTCAAGGCCTTCTCAACTAACACTCCCCAGGAACCCAGAGAAAAGGTCAACACAGGCACTAAACAAGATTTGCCGAAAATCTAAATTCAATTGAAGGGCGACTAAGAATGTGCGCCTCTGCTCAGGGCTGCAGAGGGAATGAGTGGGGACCATCGTCGCCTTCCAGGCCCTGGGCGGGAGGCTGTGCCTTGTCATGGGGAGCCTACTAGGTTTCCTCTACAACGAGAACTTATTCCTTGTATTTTGTGCACACCATGGCACAAGTAAGACTTAAAGGACCACCAAATCCTTCTCTACTCTTCTGTGCCAGGCACGGCATTTGTTTCTCAGATAGAACAGGCAAATATCCATTCCACTCTCAGGGAGGAGGATGCAGGGAAGGCCCCTTTCTGCTCAGCCGAACTGATGGCTCAGCACCCACATGGATGCTGTGTGTTTTGATGGAAAGGAACCTGGGTAAAGGTGCTAACTACCAACTGGCTGGGAGCTGGTGACCTGCCAGGGTGATGCAGCTCTTAGCCAGCACAGCCCCACAGCCCGGGCTCTTGAGCTGTACCACATGCAATGTCACTGAATATGTGTTCACATCACACCTGAGTTGGGGGTGTGTGTGTCTGTATTTTCTTGGTGAATTGTGGGTAACTTAAGGACTCCGTGGACAATCATAAATTAGCTGGTGACATTCATGACCTCTGCCCTGTGCCCTTCTCATTGACACACAGCTTGTTAGATTATTGCTAAGGCAGGCCCAGGCACAAAGTGTCAGCAGTGCTGGTGGGGCCCAGCCTCAGAGTCTTGTGGGAAAGACAGACAATATGAAGAACAAGGTATAGTCAAAGGAAGGTGTCATGCTGTGACATCAGGGCAAGGACACTTTGAGGAGCACCCTTACTACAGGGCTCTGTGCATGCTGAACATGAGAAGGTGCCCGTGTTTTAAAGCCATCATCATACTGGCGTGGATTGTTGAGTGCTAGGCTGGCAGAATCCAGTCAGTGCAAGTCGTGTCCTGAAGGTCCACCTAGGGACCGTGAGGGCCTTGTGGAGGTCGGCACTGGGTTCTGCTGTCCACGCACTTGGCTGCGATCTCCCGCCATGCAGATGCTCACCTGTACTGCGACTGGTCGTTGCCACCAACATCTGGGGAGGTTAGCTTCTGAAGCAAGATTCTTACAATGCTGATGAAGAGGGCAAAGTTGACCTTCACAGAGACGACAGAGACAACAACAACAACAACAAGAACACCCTGATCTGTGGGAACCTTTAGTCTTAGCCCTAACCACCGTCTACAGGACTCAGCCATCCTCTACCCCAGGCACTGGCTCTGCCCACTGCATGGAGGAGGACCTCATGTGGGCACTGAAGGTGCTATTGTACAAGGTTGTGGTTATCTGAGCAGCTGGGGATGGGCAACAGACTGTTAGAGTCTAGCCCAAGCCTAGAACCCGGGTCTTCCCCTCCCTTGTGTTGCCCCGGAGGTGCTGGGGGCCCTTCTGGAGGAAGGGGCAGCCACCCACACAGTGCAGGACGGCTGCACCCCGCATGGCAGCCACTTACTACAATAGAAATCAGGATGGGCATCCGAATGACCCACCAGGGGACGCTGTGGTCGTTTGTGTCCCAGCAACTGCCAGAGAGGAAGAAACGGGTGTCACGGGCTCGGCACACAAACCAGGCTCTGTGCAGCCCCGTGCAGTGGAGGACTGACCGCTCACACCCTCCCCCCTTCTTCAGCCTGCTACTCCATCTGTCACTCAGGCTCAGACTGCAGTCACCTCCGACTAGATCTAACTGCTCTGCATGTAGAGCTAAGCAGCCCTCCCCAGGGAGTTAGCCTGGCAGTCTGCTAATCGGGAGGTGGCACAGGTGGCTCGAAGCGCGCTCCGGGTTGGTAAGCCCCAAAGCTGGGATGTTAGTTCCAGGCGTGTGCTTTCGCTTCACTTCATGTCATGAAGGCTGTTTTTTTTTCCCCTTCTGTAAACATCTCCGCCCCCTCAACTGTTTGCATCTGTGTTTTAAAGGAAGAATTAAGAAATGTGCCTTGAGAGTGGCTGAAGTATCCTGATTTTCATAAGGCTTATCTCCAGCAGAAGTGTGATTATATGAGGCTTCCTGCTTCGGTGTCTGCAGCCCGCAGCCATGCTGACTGTCCCAGTGAGAGCTCCATGGCCTTGGGCCCCTTGGGTTTGGCAATGTGATACGGACAGTCAGGCTGGCCCTGAGGACGCTAACTCCTATTCATCCTCTCAGGAACCCACAGAGCGTAGAGTGCCATCCAGCTGGCACCGTTGTCCGCCTCAGTTGTCAGTTCTGCTTACCCAGGGTGACTGGACCCGTGAACCAGCTGAGGACACTTCTCAGGTGGGGTGAATGGGGTTTCCTTTTTGTTGTCAGTGTAAAGTCACAGACTAAAGAAATGGATTGGCTTAGGCTGTCCACCCATACAGTGATATGTTCTTTAGGGGACAGTTGGTACCGAAGGGTCTTTTGTGAGTTACATTTAGGTTTGGGATGCCTGTGTCACTATCGCTGGGCTCAGAAGTTCTCAGAGGAGAAGCCACTCCTGGAGGCCATCCAGATAGCCAGATAGCCTGATCTCGCTGCATCAAACCTGCTTGCTTCTGCTTGGCTCTTCTGGGAACACCAAGCAGTCACTCACTCTGCCTGGTTTGTCCCAGCTTTAGCTAAATGGAGATGTGGCTTCACCGTCACCTCTCCCTTGGGCCATCTTCCAAATACTGGAACATGTAGCGAGTCTTGCCCACAACCATCCCCGTGCCTTCTAATCATGGGTGCTAAATGCTGCCCAGAAACGTCTTGACCAGCTGCAAGCATTTCTTGTCTCGAACGGGATGAGCTTCTTCTGTTCCCAGATACTCAACCAGAGCTGACAGGCCTGGGCTCACAGGGATGGACGCACACACAGTACTCACCCTGTGTCCTCTAAAGAGAGGCGGGTTGCTGTCCACGCTCCTATACACACACTGGGGATGCCTGTGGAGAGACCCCACAGATTAGCTCGTGCTCATGAATGAGGAGCAGCACCCTCACACCTGTTGCTCAAGAGCCAGAACTCCTAGAGAGTAATTTTCAACCAAAGGGACCATATGGAAGCTCTTTCTTAATGTCTTCTTCAACATGTGAGGCTTACACTTAAACCTTATTAAGATTTTCACTTGCAGCAAAGACAAATTTGTCTGAAAGCTGAGATTCTGGACAGGGCTGAAACCAGTCTGCTGAAGACAGGGATGCCAAGTAAAATGGAAGCATGCTCCCTGGCTCCACGCTGCCTGAGGGGCATGTGTTTGCCCCCCCCCCCAAGCCATGCAAGCCTCCATCCCTTCCTGCTCTGGGGTCCTCCAGCACTAAGCGTGGCATTAGCCTGCTCTTCTGAGTTTTCTGATATGAGCTGACTGAGAAAAGGGAGAAGAACAACCATTTTGCTCCTTGTTAGCAGTGGTTTCACTTAAGGGAGAGGGGCTGTGGATGGAGGTAGAATTCTAAAGCATTTTAGCCAGGTCCATGGTTGATACTGGTGGGGCCCTCAGTGCACCCAAGGCGACCACAATGTATACCCTGGGAGGTAGAGTTCTGAGTGGACAAATGAGATGAGAATCAAGATGGAGAACGCGAAGCCCTTACCCCATCCGATCAGAAGGTAGGCCAGGAAGCACCTGCTGGGGGGGAGGACGGCCACCAGGAGGGTGTGCAGGTAGAGCCCCTCCACCAGAAGCCAGTAGAAGTTCGCCATGATACAGTACTGGAAGAATACCAGGCTGAGCTTGCAGCCGACCTGGAACCACAGACAGTGAGAGAACGTGCCAGTCAGTAAAAATAGTTACAGCAGGCACGGCTGCTCTCTGTTTGGATAAGTTGTAAAGCAAAGCCACGGTGCTGACTTGGAGGGACATTGTTAATATCTTGGCCTGGCAGAGGCCAAATATGTGTTATAGTGAGGCAGAGCCCTTTGTATATACAATGCCAGGGACCATCAGCAGGGAGCCTCTGGTTCGCTGAAGAGAGGAGTTCAGGCAGAGTGATCCTGAGATCCAGCTGCTGCCCATGTTCCTGTATACCAAGCTCAGATGTACCTCCTCCTACCCGGTCTGCCTTCCTGCTGTTACCCCTGGCCCCTCTGACGTCAGTGCTTCCTCCACTGCCCCCTCAGGAGGTTCACTCTCTTCAGAGCACGCAGCGGAGAGCACTTGCCGGGTGAAGTGATGGGTAGGATTGCTTATTTTAGGATTTCCATTGCCAGGTTGAAACACCATGACCAAAAGCAGGTTAAGCAGGAAAGGGTTTGCTTCATTTGACAGCTCTCAGCTCACATTTCGCCACTGAGGGAAGTCAGAGCAGGAACTCAAGGCAGGAACCTGGAGGCAGGAACTGAAGCAGAAGCCACAAGGAGTGCTGCTTACTGGCTTGCTCCTCACGGTTCATTCAGCCAGGCATCTGGGCCCTTTCACATCAGTCATCAACCAAGAAAATGGCCACAGGCCAAACTGGTGGAGGTATTTTCTCACCTGGGATTTTCACTTGCCAAATGACTCTATCTTGTGTCAAGTTAACATAAAACTTGCCAAAACGATGCTATGGACACTTGAGGTGCCTGCAGGGGGATGGGCCAGGATACCAGGAGGGCTGTCAGTGGCTAGATGCCTGGGGAGAGGGCCTGCCTCTGTCATGAACTCAGGTGACTGCTCTCTGATCACCCGCCTGGTGATGCAGCCTTGCCAGGCCACGGAAGCAGAGGATCCAAGCAGTCCTGGTGAGGCTTGACAAGCTATGGGTAGATAGCGGTAGTGGAGAACTCCCCCTCTCAGTGGACTAGGGGGAGGGGTTGGGGAGAAGACAGAGGGAGGGTGGGACTGGGGAAGTTCAGGGAGGGGGCTTCAATCAGGATATATAATGAATAAATTGTGAAGAAAAAATAAAATAAAAAATAAAGATTTATAAAACCCTAAAAAACGCCTAGAAAAAGCAGTTCATCTGCTATATTTCTAACTCTAATTAATTTCTCAAAATTTAAATACTTACTCTTTTACAATATTTTCATGTATGGGTATGCATGTGTATACCTTCCCCACATACAGATACAAATTTGTGCTCACCATATGAGTGGGAAAATATATCATATACATGAATAATTGTGTATCACATATGTGAATGTGTATGTGACACATTCATATTTAAATATATAAATATATAGCACATATATTTGAATATATACACATCCTATGAATAAAATACATCTATCCCACATATTGTATCCATAATATAAGAATCTCTAATATATGTATATTTACTTGTGTCTATCTGTAGATATACATATTTATAGGTAGATAAATGAGAAAAGAGTTGAAAGTGATATTCTTTTTCCTATAGAAGTGGAAATCTCCCAATGGCTCACAAAGTTGTAATTCCTGGGTTATGAAATCCCTGATTTATGAAAGGAGACCAAAGGTTTAAATATTCTGACTATTCATTTCACATCACACACGGGGTGGATGTACTTACAGGAAACATGGAAGCCTTTCCAGATGGTCTCCATGTCTGTGAGGGTCTTGACCCCACCATGCTGAACCCCACCCATGCCCCAGCCTGTGCCACATGGCTATAGCATTATGCTTTGCTGCCTCTTTTTCCTCCAAATGAAAGTAAGGTACAGAGCAACTCCTTCTAGGAACAGCAAGGCACCAAAGACTTCTTACTATCCATCTTTACCATCAGTGAAGACCTCTACAGTTTCTGATCATAGTATGGGATCCTGTGCGTAGATGCCACAGCAACCCAGCCATGAAAACAAGAAAACAAAGTCCACAGTTTTCTATCTTGTTATCAGTTATTGGGATAATGAGTGAAGCAAATGAAAATCTTTGAGGCATGAATTTGGCGATGACCTGTTTAAATGTACCTTGATTTTTTCAACCCTTGATAGAGACTACCCTACCTTAAGACCCAAGATGAATAAATTACAAGTGTATTAGAGAACAAAACTGAAAATAAATATCTCTTAATCAAGATAAGAAACCTGAAACCCCAACATAAATGTAATGCTAAAAGGCTAAATGGTAATTTTGAGCATACTGATCACTTCTAGGAAGCAAAATACCACTAAAATGCAACTGACAAGTGATGAATCTGGAAACACATTTGCAACAGAAACATAAAATGCTCCTTTCAGTAGACAACAATAGGCAAAGTTGGAAAGGAAAGATAGCTCCATGTTCTGTGGTGTTCATGGGAGGCTGGGAAAGCCCCAGGAAGATGGCTGCCCTTGGAAATGCCTTTGAATGGGACGCTAGGTGCCAAGGACAGAACATAATGTCACATCCCTCCTGGTGCCAATCAATTCAAACAATTGATTGTTCGAAGAGCAATCAATTGATTGGCTTACAATGTGAAGTGCATCTGCCCTTTGCAAAGCACTAGCCCCCAAAGTTTGAGGAGTTTGAGGAGGGGTTTTGATAGGTGATGAGGTCATGAAGGTGGAGCTTGGTAATGAGGGCATGTTTGAGAAGTGGGCTCTTTATATATGACCCTCAGGAGATGCCAAGTTGGCAGTGCTGTGGTCCTGGACCTTTGGCTTCCAGGACAGTGTGTGCCATCATGACTCCCCAGGTTGTGGAGATGCTCTGAGCTGTCTGCTCCATCCGTGCAGTCCACCTCACAGAAACACGAACACACATGCCTGGAGATACAAACCCAAGACTGAGTCTGTTGTAGGGAGCCACTCAGACGGATTATCCTGGGCGGCCATGACATGGATGGCAGAGAACAGTGCACAGGGAGAAGGCATAGAAGAATGCTTTTGCCAATCCCATGTTCTAAACAGTGTCAGAAATGCTGCTTCTCACTGACTTCCCTTTGCCCACTGATAACAAGTGTGATTTGTGAGGACCGGAGGCCTGAGCTTCATGGGATCATCTTCTGACTTTACCTTCCATAACTCTGGTCACTGAACCACATAACCCTGGAGTCCATGTGGGGAGGGGAAATCTGCCACTAGCTGATAGGTCAGTGAGGTAACAGCAGGGAACAGGTAACAAAGCCAGACGAATCCACAGCAGGCTGGAGAGACCAAAGCTTTGTCTGGGAGTCTGTGTGTATTCATGTGTCTGGGGCGCATGTGTATTTGTTCACACAGACATACTTGGAATGCATGTGTTTTTGTAAAATGTGTTGTTCACACACAGGTTTTCATGTATGCACTGCACGGGAATGTGGGCAAAGTCACTCACTGTTTTCTGCTCATTTCCCTCCTTCATTCTGACATCAGCTATGTGGGTGAGTAGCCCTAGCTTCCAGCCGGGGTCCTTGGTCTGCTAGCCCCTCATTCCCCCCAGCGCTCAGTACTCAGACAGAGCCGGCTTCTGTCCAGCTGGCTATCTGGGGTTTTCTGTAGTGCTTAGGGCCTCTCCACTTCCCTCATCTGGGCAGGCAGGACTCAGGCTTCCTAGAAGCTGCACACCTCAGGAGAAATCTGTTGGGCTCACCAGGGATAAATGGCTCTGCCTCATGAAAGCTGCCCAGAAGTTGAGGAACCTGTGCAGCCTTGGGGCACATGAAGAGCTGTTCTGCCAGCCTCCTGGGCCAGAAAGGGGCCTCTTCATGCGTGGAATTGTTCTGCTGCCTGGAAAAAGCAATTTATCACATCATGGGGAGCATTTCTGGTGGGTTGCTTGGGAGGAATAAATGGAAAAAATGGAGTTGGAAGGAAAAGTTTCCTGTTGCTCACTCTGCAATTTGACTCTGCTCTGCTAATGTGTTCAGAACTTTATCATTCTTCTGACAGCTCTGTTCTTTTCCTTCTTTCTCCCCTCCATGCTGTGGTCTGCCTTCCTACTTTGGCTCCCTCTTTGCCCCTTTGTCCCTCCTGTCTGCCTCCTCTATGTAGGAATCCTGGGGCCATCAGGAATTGGAGCACAGCCAGATCCGAGAGAGAGAGAGAGAGAGAGAGAGAGAGAGGCTGGGGAACGTGTTTCTGTTTCCTGCCCTCATCCCCAGCCCTTGGCAAGGACATGGGCATTCTGTCTAGCGTGAATGGAGAGCAGGTACTCAGGTGGGAGCCTCAGATTTCCTCAGCTCAGTCTCATCACTTGTGATGCAGGCTAAGTCCTGTTCCTGCAAGCACTCACACACAGCACAGGGAAACAGACTGGGACTGAAAGGAAGTCAGCACTGTGATGGGAGGTGGAGATTGCCCTGCAGGAGCTGGCCACATAGAGAGGGCGTGTGGGATGGTGGCATTGCTCTACCTTTTGTACTTCAGGGGTGCCTGCTGCCTTCCTCTGTCTCTCCACATGAAGGGTTTAGGTTTTGGGGTCTCATCGAGATATAGCTAAGCACGGTGCTTCAGAGAAAGGTGGGTGTTGGGTGGTCTCTGGGGAATCAGTTTCTTCAAGAAAAGAGCTAAGAATGAAGCTGCACAGAACAGCTCTGGGTGCTGCAGTGAGGGGATCTGCAACATCCTGGTGATTACCCCAGGTAAGCACGTGCTAAGACCCTCATCTCAGGACGAGAGCTTCCAAGACAGCCATGCTTGCCCAGGCGCAGAAGTATCCAAGCGGCGGATCCTGTTTCTGACTTTGCTACTGTAACAGACCCTTTAAAAAGCCCACTTCTGTACCCGAGCCTGGAGAATGAGCTCACCTGTAGGGAGATGGTGACGGTTAGACACAGATGAAGCGCTACGCAGCTACAAGTCACTTCGCTGAGTCAAAACTAAACTAAGTAAAATCTGTTCGGGTTTCCGTGTGGGGAGGCAGCTCAGTGTCCTGTCTCTTTAAGCAAGTGAGAGCACAGACCAGGAACAACACCACATGTCCAAATGTGGAGAATTATGCTAGCAGAGCAAACCCTGGGCAGAGCAAACCTTCATGTAGCAGCTCTCAGATACCTGTCCAAGTGCTTGAGTAGGTAGTAAATTACCACTACTGACCCCACGAGGAGAGCCACGGCAGAATGGCCAGGCACGTGAGAGAGCCCAGCTGCGCTGCAGAAAGCAATCGCTAGTGTCTTGAACCGAGTGCAGACAAGTGTGTCTCCCGCAGGAACTGCCTGCACTTCATATACCGTGTGCCTTGATTCTCTCCAGAGCATGGGCAGATGACTTATTCCGCGGAATCTGGGTGATTTAGCTGAAGCGTATGCTCACTTAAAAGAAGTTTGTCACCTGCTGCTTCTGCTGCTGCGCTCACTTCAGCATTGGTCACCAGGGCCTGGTGCCTTTGAACTCCCCCACTCCCATAGTGGCTAGACAACACCCAGCCTTCAGGACCCTTCTGGCCTTGCCTGCTCACACAGGCCTGAACCCATCCAGCCTCTTCCCATCACTCAGGCTCGAGAAGGACCGTGCTGCGGGTGCCCCTTTCAGGCAGAGGAGGTTGGTAGCTGTTGTGTCCCCCGACACAATGACCCTGCCCACAGGGCAGTCTTACCCAGGAGGCTGGCTGGTCGTGGCAGCGCAGGGTACCTGAGCTGGAGTACAGCACACTGTCCTTGACCAGCACCGAAATGGCTCTCAGCATGAAGGAGAGGAAGAGGTTCAGGTGGATGTAGTTCCTGGTGCAGTGCAGCTTCCTGAAGCAGGAGAGTCAGAGAGTAAGGCTTAGTCATCACCTGTGGTCTTTTCTCCTTATGAAGTTAACCATTTATTGAGCTTCGCTTATCACAGTATATCTTTTGTTTGTTTCCGGTTTGCCTCATGATGAATATTTTTGCATGTGAACTCTCCCTTTATTTCAGATTATTTCCTTAGGTTGGAGTTTAGTACGAATGTATAATGCAAAGCCACACAGGGGCTGCTGGAAGCCTGCAACCAACTGTGCTCTGTTTCCAACGAAGGAGGCCAGTGAAAACAGTGGAATAGAGGGGCTTGTCCAACACTGCCAAGAAACCCTGAAAACCTGGCAAAACGACTCAACTTAATCCTGCCGGAACTCTGGAAAATAGTCAGAGTTGCTGGCTATGTGACCCCGGTGAGCATGTTCTAGGCCAGCCTTGCCATGTCCTATGGTTTATGTCCACTTTAGCGTTATCCTGAAGACCATAGCTCATGCTCTAGGCCAGCCTTGCCATGTCCTATGGTTCATGTCCACTTTAGTGTTATCCTGAAGACCATAGCTCATGCTCTCAGGGTGGCCTCAGGGATTACCTACAAATACAAGATAAATTTTAAAAATGTCTGAGCTCCATGAACAGCTGCTGTGACCTTCCAGAACCCACTCAGATCAAGCAGCGGCTATAATGAAAGCCAGATAGTTGCTGGCTGCTGCCTAAGGACAACATGAGGCAAATGACAGACATTCTGGAGCCTGAGAAGAAAGGCTGAGGAGAGAAGCTCTCTGGGAACCAGGAATCTGAAAAGCTTTCACAGATGCAGAGGAACTTTGAAGCCTGCATACACAACTGTGCAGGTCATGTGCTCCCAGAGAGTATTCACTGCAGGTGATTTTTAAACTTAGCATAAGTAAAAGTTAAGTTAAGGCAGAATTGTACACAGTTTGGCCAAGCATTAGAGGAGGGCTGTCAACATAGCCAAACTCTCCAGATGGGATGGAGTTTGTTTTGTTTTCTACCTGTTTTCCCCCTGTGACTGTGGTTGACTGAGAAAATCTCAGTAAGCAATTGACTGCTAGCTAACAGTATATGGGCTTCAGAGACCAACAGGGCCAAAACCATCTCCACAAAATAGAAAAGTTTAGAAAAGTCACTAAGGAAATAATTACAATCTGGACCCAGTGGCTCAAAGACATGAAGGCTGCACATTCAAGACATGAGAGCTAACTCTCAAGTACCACAAGTAAAATAGAATAATAAAAATAAAATAGAATATAGAAACACCTTCGTCTCATAACAAAGGACAACAAAACTGAGAGGCAAAATTTCATTTCCAGAGTTATCATAATATTAAAAATGTCCAATTCCAACAAAAAGAATATGAGTCATTAAAAGAAGCAAGAAAGTTGTATTACTAATGGGAAAAACAAAAGTAAACCTTCCCTTTAAAAAGCACATGAAACTTGTAAAAGAAAACCAACAAAAAAGTTACATGAAGTAGCCTTACTAGACAGAAGCTTAAAGCCAAATGCCTTGAACGTGTTCAAAGAACAGAATGAAATAAAGAGAATAATCCTTCATCAAACACAAAATTTCAATAAAATAATGAAATTTGAGGAAGTAACTAAATAAAAATTTTGGATTAAAATGTACAACTGGCATTAGAGATTGCCTAGAGATAGCCAAGGAAAATCTAGGCAGGCAAAGGGAGTCAGTAAATTTAAAGATCAAAGAAAAGTATCCAGTCTTAGAAGTTGTTATGCAGTGATTTGCTCAAAATGGAAACATTTCATCTTAGAGAAGGGTGTTTAAGACTAGGCAAGTAAGGCCAGGCAGTGGTGGTACATGCCTTTAGCCTTTAATTCCAGCACTCAGGAGGCAGAGGGCCAGGTGGATCCCTGTGAGTTCAAGGCCAGCTTAGTTTACAGAGTGAGCTCCAGGAGAGCCAATATACAGAGAAACCCTGTCTTCAGAAACCAAACCAACCAACCAACCAACCAACCAAACAAACAAACAAACAAACAAACAAACAAAAAAGACTACTCAAGTAAATAAAATGTACCAGGCTCAGGCTCAGAAAATAAACACCTCACAAGTCTAAGGAAGTTCCTGAAATTTATAATATTCACAAGGTCCCTCCTCAAACAATAACAGCTTCTGGGTATAGCAGACTCTCCAACCTGCTCAGCAGCCTGCAGATTGAGAAAGGGAACTCCGGGGATGCAGCTTCTGCCATTATCACTTGTGCTTGAGTGGGCGCTCAGGGATGCATTTGCTTCTAAGTCATTCATGTCTCTGTTGTCCATACTGCTGTGATTAGTCCCAGGAAACTCACTAGTTCACTAATCTAGACCTAAGTAGAACCATTACTTTCATCACATGTAAGTTCCTCTTTATTTATTTAATATTTGTTCCTGTCTCCTGATATTTGTTCTGATGTCAGACATCAGAAGCAGAAAAAAATAAATAGATGAAGAAAAACAAAGAAAACCAAAAGACATGGACTACTATCCATCGCTTGCATAATGGAAGCCCCAGAGTCTCATCGGAAAGTAACAAGCAATTGTAAAGGATCTCCTGCAATGGACAGGACAATTCTAAAAAGAACAAAATGGAACAATTTGCTTCTGAATTCCAAACTTTCTGGAGACTGTGGTGATCTAGCTATATGGCTCTGCAAATTGCCCAATGCATTAGAATGAGAATCTTACAGCGTACACATGTATGGCCAGCTGGCTCCTGGTGAAGCCAACAACATTTAATAGTCTGTTGAACGGCCAGGTAGGACTCGTGAGAGAATAAAGCTTGACTCCTATTTCATAGCATATGAAAAACTAAGTGGAAATGAACAAGTGACCAAAATTCAAGAGCTAGCAGTACAAAACTATTTTGGGTTGGAAAAATGTGCCCTTGGATATGACAAAGGTCTCTTAAATATTATACCAAAAGCACAAGCAACATAACAAAAAATAGACTAGTGGGTGTCAACAAAATTTAAAACTTTAATATATTAAGTACATATCACCAAGCTTAAGGTAAACCTAAAAAATGGTAGAAAACATTTGTAGACTAGACTTATGATAACAGCTAGTATCTATAATATATAAAAAATCTTAAATTATAACAAGAAACAAAACAGTCGAATTAGAAACTGGACAAACACGGACTAGAGAAGATACAAAAATGGTCAAAAGCACGTGAGGAGTCTGAACTGATGGCTTAGTTGCCGAAGTGTTTGCTGCACCCAGTGTTAGGAACCAAGTTAGATCCTTTAGACCCATGTGAAAAAGTCGTGTGCAACACCAGATGGGGGAGACTAGAGGGTCCTTGGGGCTTGGGGCTTGCAGGGCAGCCAGGCTAGCCAAATCAGTAAGAGATTGTCTCAAAAAAAAAAAAAAGAGTGATTGAGGAAGCACCAGACACTGGCCTCTGGCGGGCACATACACACACATACATGAGTTCTTACACGCTTGTGCACACACATGACTCGGTGCACCTACCATGCACACAAAGAACTTGAGACCATCAGGCAGCACTTGACACTCAACAGTCACTTATTGTCAGCGTTCTGAACACTGCGGTTCTCTGTATTGACTGACATCTTCTGAAAAAAGAGGCCTCTCTGGTAAGGGCTGGTAATGGAACCATCTATGCAGATAAAGATAAGTTTCTAGAACAGAGGTTGACAAATGTGCATTTTGCAAAATAATAGTAGTAGGCTCTAGGGTTTGCAAGACCTGCAACCACAAGTTCTTGGCCAGATTTAAAGTAATAGTAATAGGCCTGAGTTCCATCCCATGTAATGATCCAACCAGAGGGCAGCTGGTTACCCCCGGTCTAGCTTGCTTTGTGTTGCTGTGATGAAGTGCCATGACCAAAAGCAACATGGGAAGGAAAGGGCTTATTTAACCTTACAGTTCCAGGTAAGACTCTGCCACTGAGGGAACTCAGGACATGAGCCTGGAGCAGGAACCATGGAGGAGGGGTGGCTAGGGAGGAGGGCTAGCCAGTTTTTATTGCCAATTTGTCACAATCAAGACTCCCTTGTGACAATAAAAACTGGCTAGCATACCCTCATAAAAAAGCAAAGGGTACGGCTTGGAGTGGGTGAGTGGTTGTGAACCTGAGAGGTGTTGGAGGTGGAGAGGATATTGGATACAATCAAAATGCCATTTTATTCATGCAAAAAGATTCATAGGAAACTTTAAAATCCTGTTAAAAAGGAAAGTAACCTGAAATACCTGCTCCCACAGATTCCTCTGATTTAAGAAGCCAGAGGTCTCCAACAGTAGTTTAGTTCTGGTGAGACTTGATGTGCTGGGGTGGGTCGGTGAGGGGGATCCCCTTTCCTGAGAAGGGGAGGGGGGAAAAGGGGAAGATGGTGGGAGAGCACGACATGCAAGGACAGAGGGAGGGGGCTGTAAAGTGAACACATCAATTAAAAAGAAAGAGCCATGAACTGGCTCTGTAGAACACGTCTAGACGAAGGTGGAGAGACATGCAACAATGGTGAAGGTAGAAGAATGGTAAGAAAGCATATGAGACCAGGTCAAACACCAAACACGAGAGGGTGGTGACCCAGAAGAGAAGGGTAGGGAAGCAACCCCTCAGGAGGCACTAGCCAAGAGTTTTGAAACTGATCAAAGAGAGTACCGGATCAGACACTTCACAACCATAAGAAAGACACAAAAGTGATGACAGAAGTCCATGAGCAAAAGCTGCAGAAAGTGGGCGACAAAAGAGGAGATGTTCGACAGGGAAAAAGACGGTGCTTTTAGGAACAAGGTTGAGCCATAGGCAACTTCTCAAGAGACACAACCTTCTCCTCAGTACTCAGAAATATCCTTTTAGAAAGCCAGGCAAAATTATCCGTTTTAGGCAAGTAAAAAGCCTGAGAATTCATTGCCATTAGAATGTGACCAGGGGCGGCTAGGAAGGCTCGTTGAGAGGCAGGGGATGACCCAGTGGGAAGGAAAGTGTAGGAAAAAGACCTGAAATAATGATGTCTGTGGGATTTCATATATAATTAAAATAGAGAAAAAGGCTTGAACAGTACATGGGGTTAAAATGTGGTGCTCTTGGATTGACTGGTAAGCAGTCAAAAGCAGGTTAGAGGAAGAGAATGTGTTGGTGGCAGTGGAGGTGCAAGCCTTTAATCCCAGCACTCGGGAGGCAGAGGCAGAAAGGTCTCTAAATTTGTGGCCAGCCTGGTCTACAAAGTGAGTTCTAGGAGACAGGACTATGCAGAGAAACCCTGTGTACAGAAGGAAGAAAGACGGGGCAGGGGTGTCCTGTAAATGTCAGATTATAACTGAGTGAAAATAGAACCTGTAACTAACAGTATAAAAGAAAAGAAACTGGAATAAAGAGAACTGTGACAGACAGAAAAAAATAAATAGAGGGTAGAGGAAAACTGAAAGTTGTTAATAAATATGCCAACTGTGAGCTTAGCAATGCTGCCTGTTAGTACACCGTGGGGAACGTTGCTCTAGTTCAGTCTTCCACATGTTGATAGCCAGCTCCATGCTTTCGCATGGCACCTAATCGTTTAATGCACAATAGCTGAGCTAACGGGCAGCGTTACCTGTTTACATAAGAACTGCAAATGTTTAGAAAGAAAATTGTCAACATGCTGCCCTTCTCCAAGAGTGCTCTATTTTTTATTTCTTTATTTTTCTGTGTGCATGTGTAACTGAGTGAGTTTATGTGTACCATGTCTGCAAGGGAGCCCACAGCCGTCAGAATAAAGCAACAGATTCCTTGGAACTGGAGTTACAGATGGTCATGTGACACAGTGTTAGTGCTGGAACTGAATCCCAGCTCTGCAACAGCAAGTAGTTTTAACTGCAGATCTCTCTCTCTAGCCCCAAGGCTGCTCTATACTTTGGCACATGTCGGGATTCCAGGTCAGGAGTCTAACCATCACAGGTCTCAAAAACCTATAGGGAAGTTCGCTCTTCTCATAATCTTTGTAGAATTGCTCATTTTTGTTCCTTACCTGAAGAGGCAGATAATTATGCTTCCTGTTGTAAGAGACATCAGAGAAACACTGTAGCCCAAGGTATAAATGGCCTTCACCAGAATATAAAACGTGATCTAGGAAGAAATAAAAAACACATCTGTAAGCTGCTGGCCAAATGCGTGGGTCAACAGAACATTCTGAGTCCTCAGTCATAAAGGACCCTCTCTCCTGCATGCTGAGTGCTGGTATGATTATTTTAGAATTCTGCCTCCATCTTGAGCCCAGAAGGACCTTGGCTTTTTGAACACCTATCTTCTCTTACAAGCCAATTTAAATGAGTAGAAGACTTCTGTGAAGACGTTTATCAAAGGGAACTGCATTGGCTACCATTAGGGCCAAGAAAAAGAAAGGCTGAGATGAATAAAACTTGTAGGGTTCCTTGACTGGAGTAGGAATGTACAGTCTTCTGTAAATGAATTTCCAAATAAGACCAGGTGGAGACACACACTTGAGCTCATGGAAAACAACATGGCATCAAAGGTACATGGCCTTACTCAGAGGGTCTCTCCTCATAGCGTGGCTGCATTTACAACGTTTTATTTCTCATGTCTCTTAGGCTAGTAGGCTCCGTGGCTGGAGTCTCATCCATGCAATCACTGGATATGGGATAGAAGGCCTATAATTACTTCTGTAGGACCATTGAGGACACTGTGAAAACAGGAACCCTGTGTGTGTGTGTGTGTGTATGTGTGTGTGTGTGTTCATCATAGAGAAAAGCAGGCAATCACAGGACACCTGGACAGGCTGCACTATCCTAGTTGCTCAGAGGCCTCACCTGGTCTTCACTTTCTGGTAAAACTAATTCTTGTATGAAAATGAGAATATACCTGTTGATATAGGATGAATTAAATTTTTTTTTTTGTCAAAAAGTCCTGAAACAAACCTACCCACGGCTGCCAGGCCTCATGGTTATGGTACAATAAAGAGTCTGTCAAGAATGGTGGCACATGCCTGCAATCCCAGGATTTAGGAGTTAGAGGCTGGAAGATCAGGAGTTCAAGGCCAGCCTTCATTGCATAGAGAGTCTGAAACAAGATTCAATTACATGAGGCCCTATTTAAAAGTGTTTATAATAAAACATAAAAAAATTGCATCTTGCTACAATATCAATTGTCTAGGCAAGTTGTCCGTAATAATGCAATAGTGGCATGATTATTACGGACAAACCAATTATTTTCTCAATGGATGTGAGGTCTTCTCCACAGGAGGAATCTCATTTCTGGTGTTCTGAGTTTCACCTAAGGCCTATGAATGGGGAGACAATACACTGTAGTGAGGACCCTACTGGTGTTTCACTAAACAATCATGTTGTCAAACTGCCTTCTGAACATCTATGCTTATTGCCATCGATTTGTGCTGTCAAGCTTGGTCAGAGATGCTTCTTTTTCATTGGGTAGTGTGGTTAACGCAAAGACTCCTCAGTGGTCAAAGTACTGAGAATAAGCAAATGTGAGTATTCAGCTGCTGGCTCATCTTCTATACCTATTTATATCACCCAGGGAACACTGGGGGCCAGAGGACAGAAAGAATGTGATAGCCAGAGGATGACTAGCAAAGTTGTGAAATACTACACAGCTGTTGAACATGTCGACGTGTAGCAGCTGTGGTTGCTTGCACAAGCCTTGCAAAAAAAAAACCAAGCCAGCCAAAATTCCAGCATGGACTGTGGAGTGCTTCCAAGGCCCCGCCCTAGTGCAGAAGCTGTTGGTACTTGCTGGCTGCCGACAGAGGGAGACTCACTTTTCTTTGGTGAAGATGCGGATGCCGGTAAGCTTGCTGCTTATGCCGCAGTGCATGGAAACACACCCATGCACATGTGGGCTGCATGAATTTGGCTCAGGCTAATAATAATAATAATAATAATAATAATAATAATTATTATTATTATTATAATTATAGAAAGTAGTCCAAAAAGAAAACAAGGAGTTGGAGGGGAGACTGGTCAGGTTGTCCTGGGAAAGTTGAGGAGAGGTTAGTAAAAATAGATATAATAAAAATTTATTTTATAGTGCATACAATTCTTAAATAAATGAAAATAGTATACATGATGTTAGGTTTACTCAGAATATGTGACAGTCTAATTACGATATTAAGTTTGAATTACAGGACTTCTCCTTGTTGTACTAGACTGTGCCATAAAGGGTAGGTTACAGAAAAGCGGAGAGAACAGGGGCCCATACAACCCTCCTCCATCTTAAGCGTGGTCGTCCCTGCCTCATCTCTTCCTTCTCCTTCCCCTCATGCCTCATCTTTCAGTTTCCCCACTTCATCTTTATTCTTACCTCATCTTCCCTTCCACATACATCCGCAGCATCTCCTCACTTTATCCTTCCCATCTCTCCCAGCATTTCACTAACTTATCTTCATCCTTATCCCTCAGTAATTCTCACCCCTTCTGCTTACACCCCCCTAGGTTCCTCATCTCACCCCAGTATCTCCTCATTCCCCGTCTCCTCTTTCTCATCTCCCTTTAGCTTCTGTCTTAGTTACTTTTCTATTGCTATAAAGAGACACCATGACCAGGGCAATTTATAAAAGAAAGCATTGAATGGGGGGCTTTCTTACAGCTTTGGAGGGTGACTCATGACCACTGTGGTAGGGAGCGTGGCAGCAGGCAGGCAGGCACAGAGTTGGAGCACTAGATGAGAGTTTGCATCCTACCCACTAACAGTAGGCAGAGACAGGGAGGGTAAGGCTGGGCCGGGCCACAGTGGAAGAGGATGCGCTCAGTCCTAATACGACTTGATGTGCTATGGGTTGGTAGGGAGGGCTCCCCTTTTCTGAGAAAGAGGGATAGGGAAAAGAGGGAGGAAGGGTGTGGCTGGGAGGAGAGGAGAGAGGGGGCTATAATCAGGATGTAAAGTGAATAAATAAATAAATTAATTAATTAAAAAAGGCTGGGTCTGGAATTGGCTTTTGAAATCTCAAAGCCCTCCCCAGTGACATACCTCCTCCAGCAAAGCCACACCTCCTAACCCTAATATTTGATCAACCAACTGGGAACCAAACATTCAAACATATGAGCCCATGGAGCCCATTCTCTTTCAAACCGCCACACCTTCCGTTAGACTTGAGGATCGTTTCCCTGTAGCACCTGTTTGGTCAGTGTCATAGTTACTTTTCTATTGCTGTGATCAAACATCATGACCAAGGCAATGTACAGAAAGAAGAGTGTATCTGGGCTTATGCTTCAGAGGGATGACTCCACCCATCATGGAGAAGTATGACACAAGCAGAGACATGGTAACTGGAGCAGAAGCAAGGGCTCCTGTCTTCAAAGGAATGTGAGGCAGAGACAGCTCACTGGGAGTGGCGCATGGCTTTTTGAAACCTCAAAGCTTTCTCTCAGTGGTAAGTTCACACCCACTCAGCCTACGTGAATAATGCCACTAACGGGGGACTATGGGGCCATCTCGTTCAAATCTCCACAGTCAGGTTGGTCCCTTCTCTGAATTCTTCTGGTGCTAAGGTACTCAGTAAGTTTACTCTTGATTATATGTGGCCTTATGTGATTTTTCAAGCACAGGTGCCTCTTCTTGAGCTTTTAGTGCTTCTAGAAACCCTGCTATGATTAAGCAGCCCTTACCTTCTTACCCTTGTCTGGCCCGTGGTTGGCAGAGCAGAACTCTGGAGAGCTGGTATTAGTGTTGCCTCAGCTCCTCATGGGTCCTGTCTGGGGGGTCCAGTGTGGTCATCTACTTAAGTCTGGGCTTGGGAAGGTTGAGCTTGGAGCACTGTTGTCGTGTAAACACACCAACATTGGTACTGGACAGCCGCCCACGGCAGCTGCCTGGGAACACACCGGTCTTCCCTGTGGGCACTCGGGAATGCATGCAGAGCTTCCTGACTGAAAGGACTTGAGTGATAGCAAAGCCTTTGTCTAGGGCAGCAGGGTATTGACAAGGAAAACCACTGTGCAAGTTTCTTCTAATGAGCCAATACAAATCTAATGTGATGAGGACATTTTGGCACAGCTGCTTGCAGTACAAGTATTGCAAACATAGCGGCAGGCCAGATACCTGGGAACGTCATCGCGTCTGTAGCTGAGCTCCCAAGACTCCTCTCCAGGATAACAAATGATTGCTATCTGAACAGAGATGTGCTAAAACTATGCCATTCATAATATGCAAATGAAGTAACTCACACGCTAGGCTAATCACCTGTGCTTCTGAAGCAAACACATCCACTCCTTTTATTCACTTAACTCGTATCATCAAGTAACCTTTGGAGTCAGGAATATCAGTGATGCAAGGAGACAGGAATCACAGGGACCAAAACCAGTATCTAGAATGAACCACATGGTACATTGCAGCCTGCTATGGAAAGTCAGACTTTAGAACAGGGCTCACACCAGCTGCACTGGCTGAGGCCAGTTGCAATCATGACATTGTGGTTAGGGTCAACCTTGGGAAAGAGGGGGGACTCTGGTAAAAGGAATGGCCAGGGCAAAGGCACTGTGGCAGAGGGGGTGGCAGGAAGGTGCAGACCACACGGCTGTGAGAATGTGAAGCTGCAGCAACAGTGTGGCGTCGCTGTATTTCAGTTGCTGGAGTGGCCCCGACATACATGAAGGACAGACATGTGTGGCTCTCTCCAGTGGTGACTGCGTGTTCCAGTGAAACACTGTGGCCAGTCTGAAGAGTGATGGAAAGCATTCAGAGGCTCACGGATGGTTTATGATGGCAAAGGAAACAGGGCTTCCCAACAGAGTAGATAAAGAGTGAGACACAGGGGAATCCAGGGGTGTGATGGAACAACTGGACCACGAAGTGGAGGGACAGGAGGAGCCACGGCTATGTCTTCTCTCTGTATGTACTGCCAGGAAGACTCAGCCTCTGCAGAGGTGGCAAGAGTCAGAGAGAAGCCTGGATCAGAGGATTGTGAGGCGTTCTCAGCAGGAGATGGAACTAAAGCCTCAGACACATGTTAGTAAGAAATTTGATGAGAAGCAACAGTACTTTTGATGAGATGGTAGAGCGGAAGTCAGTGGGCCCCCACTCTGAGTGAGACTGGAAACAGGCAGACATGGGGGTTTTCCGAAGGACGTGCTTTGACTAAGGGGTGGCTTCTGTCTCCCCGGTGTGTACCATCTATAGGTGTGTAGAGGTGGTCCTGCCTAGGCTGCTCACTCAGTTGGACATCATGACATCCCATGATGGAAAGCTTTCAGCCAGAAAAGGAAACATGCAGGGTATTAGAGGCCGAGAACCAAGATCCCTACTCTGTCTTCACAACTGGACGGACATGAGCGATGGAAGCTGAAGAGCTCCCTTTAGGACCTTTATTTACTCTCTTCACAGCTTTGTCTATGCACAATGACTACCTCCCGTGAGCACGAGGAATTGACAGCATTCCTCATGTACACATTAAAATTTCTGATGAACCAAAGCCCACACAGGGAGAACATTAAATGAGAAACTTTAATGACCAGGAGAAACTTGAACAGCAGAGCACTTGCTCAGTATGAATAAGTCCCTGTGTTCCATACTCAGCACCACCAACATAACACACAGACACACACAGAGACACACACACATGCACACTCACCCAAATCAAACACAGCAAACAAGCAAAAAAAAAAAAAAACCCACCTCAACATGGAGAGCAGAGAAAGAAGCCCCGCTTATCTCCAGCCACCCTGCAACCTCTGCATCTAGAAGGTCTCTCTTCTACCAAGTCCCCCAAAGCCCTGTGCTGAAGTTCCAGTTGTCCTTCTGGTCTGCTTGGGACTCTTGGCTTGGACAACTGAGTTTCACTGGTGTCTCAGCCCACCTGCCATTCTCGTCATGGCCACATTGTCCCTACAGAGTTCATAAGGCCCGAGGGGACCAGTAGGCACCAGTACATGGTGTTTAGCCAGTGAATAAAATATGACCCACAGATCTAGGAGCTGTGAGGCTTAGACAATTAGTGCAGCAATCATTTGGCCCAAGGAGCTGAGATAGAACAGCTGCTGAGAGCAGGCTCTCTTTCAGAGCCTTGGCTTCTGCATGGACTCTGGAGGCCAAGGAATGGACAGCCTTGCCTCATGATGCCAAGGACCAGGCTGGATTGCTTGTGTTTTGTCCACTTCACAACTTTCTCTAAAGCCCGACTGAGAACTTGCTCCCCAAAGGAAGTACCTCATACCCTTCTCTTGGAAGGACTTGGGTCAGTGCTCGGAGAATCGTTCTGGTTAATTCTTTGCGAAAAAATTGAGCAGGCTAGCATGACCCCTACTTGGCTGAGGTGATCAAGGTGAGTGCCCACTTTGCTGCGGCAAATTAAGGCATTACATGAGATGTTAGAAGAATTTTTATGTCTACCTTGCTAAATCTTAATGGTGAACCTTAGTTCCTATGGTAGGGGCTATGCAGATTCTTTCAACCTGCCTCTTGCTGATGAAACCACATAAATTAAACTAATTAAAGTTAAATGAGGTTTAAAACTTCAGCTACTTGTTTATACTGGTTGCATTTCAGGGCTCCAAACTCCAGTTGTCAGTGGCCTAAACCCTGGACCAACAGAGGAAGAACACTTCCATTATGGCAGGCAGGCGTGACAGTGCATGCTAGGTACCCTCTGAAGTTGTGATCACTTGCATCAGTTTAGGCAGACATTTGCTCCTACCTGAGGTTGCTGCCTCTGTTTTGTGTGTCTTTGTGTTCCTTCCTGGTCTGAGCCTCTGAGAAGTCACACAGTTGCAGAGCCATCGCCACTCAGATATGGTCCTATGCCACAGGACTCTGATCTCATTACCTTAACTTCTTCCTTTACAGCCTTTTCAACAAGGAAGTGTGGCTCAGTGTGAGTACCTACATCTTCAGAGAAGACAGTAATGCTGGAAGAATAGCCCTTGGGAGGAAGAATGAGAAAGGGCCATGCAAGTTGCTCACAAATGTACATGAGAGAGCCATGGTGGGAATTAAAAAAAAAAGGTTAACACTTAATGCATCAAGACCCGGATGTGTTTGAGAAAAGCAAATAAGATGACTTGTACTTAGGAATGAGATAACCAAGCTAGACAGCTATGAGGAGGGACAGGGCTCTGGGCCAGTGCTGGCAGGGCACACTCCTGACAGCTCTTGGGGGACGTACAAAAGGCACGATTGTTCCCTCTTATATCCTGGTTTCTAATGCAGCTACTTGTAACAGATGAAAATATAAGCAAGGTTGCTTCTAACAAGAAGCCTCTGCCTAGTTTAGGAAAGATAACCCAGACCATCCTGCTGACAGGGAGTTAACTAAGAACCTATGCAGCTACTTCTTGGTGGCTGTGAGAACAAAGAGGGATCAGTACCTACAATTAATGAGATTTTAGACACCTGCCAGGTCAGAGGGAGCAACACCAGCCAGTGACTAACACTTAGCAGACAGTCAAGGTCAACAGCTGACAAAGCACAGGTCAGAGATGGACAAAGGGGGTGTCCACCACCCCTAACTGGGGCACATGAGCAGAGCATGATCATCTCCTGGTTGGGCCAAAGGGACATGTGTACAGGGTGTGGGTCCTCCTTTGGCTGAGCCCATGATAACTCATCAAATGATTAACTAAAAGTGATTGCCTTAGATTTTGTTCAGTTTCTGCCATGGCCCCATAAAAATTCATACACAAAGAAATATTATACCTTTTACCTCTCTTGAAAACCCCTCCCAAATTTGGGAGTGTCTCTCAATTTTCCCTATTTTATCATTTTTCTTTTAATTTTTATCGATGAAGTTTGCTTCAGCCTTGCATATTCCCAGCAGAGTGAACAGTTTAAATTTTCACTGGTGTGAGACTGTAAACCCAGAGCCACTGACTGTATCAGGCTGCCCTTTGGTGGCTATTGAATGTCTGGCACCTTAGAACCCTGGGTCAGGCACAACTAACACGGCTGGGAAAGATCCAATCACTCTAAAAACCCTTGCCTCGTGGTCACTGCCATGGGGCTCTGACAATGTGTGATTTCCTGCTAGAATTTAGCAGGAATGGTGCAACTGACAAGAGAAGGCTGAAAAAGTGTGTAAGCAGCAGCTGAGTCTCTGGAGCAAATTCTGGGCCTTGAAGTTAGGTCTTTGTGTAGAGCTGAGATCCTGTCACAGCAAACAGCAACAAAAGATGGCTCTAGCGTTTAAAAGCATGTTTGCCCTTTCTAAAAAAGGGCAAACATTCTGACGGTGTCACAAAAAGCAGAGTATTATCAAACACGGTGCAAAGAAGTGGCTTCCTCTTTCGGAGGCTTGACCCAGAAGACCCAGGGTGATGCTTTCCATAGGAGAAATGCTGACTGTGGTAGACCACATTTCTAGAAAGCACCAAGGATGCTGCATCTGAGGCGAGGGTGTGTCACTATCCTGCCCATGGTGGCAATCAGTCCTCAGGGTGCCACAGTGACTGAAGTGAAGGTTGAGCCCAAGCTCTGTAAAAAGTGGCCGCTCTCTTTCCATGATTTGTTTTTCTTACAGGGAACTAGATCTGATTTTAAAAGTTCAGGCCTGTGTTGACAGAGCCATCAGCCTGAGCCCAAAGCTCTTTCTTTGAGATCTCCGGCCATCCTAAATGGTAGACTTCTGGTCAGTGGAAGCCAGGTGCTTCAGGAAGACAGGCTCTCTGTGCAATCTATACCTGAGTGTGTGTCCCACAGCTGGTGTTTGTTTCGTGAGATCCCTTCTTGAAATGACAAGACATTGATTGACAGCTAGAAGAAGAAAACAGTGACACAGGCACAGGAATGGGAGGCAGACAGTGGGCTCTCTCCTGGGAGCTACATTCAGCAGGCCTTTGCTTTCATTTATTAATGTATGGAAACACCTTGCTGCTCTTGGTTGCTGTTGTGAGACAAGAAGATAGAGCTCTACTGAAATGAGTACTGGACTGGCTTCAAGGAACTTGACTACCCTGATCAGAAGGAAGCAACTAAGAAAGAACTGTGTCCCCTCTCCCACTAACTCTTTCTCTCTCCTACCAGGTGTTGGGGTAATGGAAGGGATTGGGTGGAGTAGGGAGAAAAAGATATAAGAAATGTAAATAAGAGATTTTAAAAAGTACACCAACATGAGACTCTTTGATTGCCTTAGAAAAACCATGGTATTTTCCCACAAGCCCCTCTGAAAACTGGACATTCTGGTCCAGGATCTCATCTGGAATTCCTCCGTCAGAGTTAGGGATACACCCTGCTGCTTCTAAGAAATTGTTTTTTAGTTTTTTCCCTCAAAGAAAGACATGAAAAATAAAAGCACGTTGCACATCGGAGAAAGAGAAACACAGTTAACTTCTGGCTGGGGTGGCAGGTCACCTGTAGAAAGCCAGGAAGAAACAGCAGGAATAATGAAACCAAAGCTGCACAGGTGGCCGCCTGTCTATAAATAACTTATAAAACCACATAAGGAACTGACCGAGAATACAAGATATATGCCATGTCAGTATGAGGACCCAGCTGCAGGACAGTGATTGCTACTCTTCAACCCAGTAAGGCTCCTATTACAACGCCGGTGCAGGAAATCCTGGGGTTCTAGGGAATGAAAACCAAGACACTGAAAATCTGGTTGATGGTGGGATCAGCTGCGATTGTCTAGAGTAGGATGGGCAGCTTCCATGGATGGGAAGAGCAGAAAAAAATGATACAATTCTGGGAGAAGGATGAAATTCTTGTTTGGAAATTATATCTGATTAATCAGAGTTCCTGCAAATATGTTCCAAATGTGTTAGCTGGCGTGAAAAAATTGCTATGAGGAAAAGCTGGGCATCTGCCTGTCCTGTGAGAATCGCCAAAGAATGGAGGGAAGGAGAAGCCATAAATTAAGAGGCACATAGACTGTGATTTGTAATGCTAAATGTATGTTATACAGACCATGGAGACCAGTGTTGGGAAGTGTGTTGGGGAAAAGTAAGACAAGGTTCTGAGTGGATGAAGTGCTGAGTGAGCAAGAAGGGGAAAATTCCCACAGGAAAACTGGCAAAGGATAGATGCTAACACCCAACAAGAAAGCAAACTATAAATAGATGAGAGCGCCTTCCAGCCCCATCAGTGGTCAGCAGCATGCACTCAGACTTGGTGTATCTTTGTTTATAAATTGGTGACAATTGAAAATAAAGAAAACTCTGTGTTGGTGGGTACTTTGGCCTCAGTATCTGTGGCCCCATCCTCAAATCCACCGACTGAATCTTTAACAAGGATACAGAGCCTTGCTGGGCTACTAGGTCCTGAGGGATGAGCTCATGAGTGGGGGATGGGTCCGCCTGCTTACACTGTGCCTGATACAGAGCAGAGGTAGATGTCCCATCAGACCCAGCATCTGCCATGGCCTGACCTTGGACTTCAGCCTCTGGAACTGTGAGAAATGAGCCTCCTCTGCTGACAAGTCTCTCCAGCTGCAGCATTTTGTTACAGAAGCCTGGTCCAAACAGAGTCCTCTTAAGTCATTCTTTTTTTTTAACTTTTATTAATTACACTTTATTCATTTTGTATCCCCCCATAAGCCCCTCCCTCCTCCCCTCCCGGTCCCACCCTCCCCCCCTTTCTGCATGCATGCCCCTCCCCAAGTCCACTGATAGGGGAGGTCCTCCTCTCCTTCTTTCTGATCTTAGTCTATCAGTTCTCATCAGAAGTGGCTGCATTGTCACTCTTAAGTCATTCTTGTGGCCACAATCATACAGAAACTTGTCTTACTCAAACCAACAAAAAAGAGATCAAAAGGTAAAGGAAAAACTGCTGCTCAAAACTCTGCCCATTTTAAAGAGCATTTGTGGTGACTGCTGTGGTTGAGGTACTGGAAGGCAGCTGACAGCACAGGACACAGCACGAAGCTCACTCCAGGGATGTGTCAATCAGCTGGTTCCTAGTAGCTTGGGATTTGGACCAAGATGGACTACAATCCATCCCAGGCTGCACTAACAAATGATTTGTGTTGTGTTAGCCTGATTTCTGATTTTCACACATGCCCTTTGCAGAACCTTATTAGAGTTCATGAACTACTGCTAGCCTGTTAAATAGCAGTAAAACCGGGGTCAAGTTGACACAGTCTGGACCAACAGCCCAACACGAGTGGGAAAAATATCTAATTCCTTGTGCTTTTGATCAGCTGCTGAGCTAGAGTATCTCAGGGGTTCCTTCTGTCTCTGAGTCTACAGTATACCTGTTAGTATTTTGGAACACAACCTGCTCCTGGGTTACCCAGCAAGCTATGATGTCATCTTGTGTTGCCAGCCGGTGGCCACTCCTGGAAGGTGTGGTTACCTTGCCCCTTAAAGGGCTAACCCCAACACATGGTCTCTCTCTCTTACTCTCTCTTACCCTCTTACTCTTTCTCTCTCTCTCTGTCTCTCTTTCTCTCTCTTGGGGTGCCCCTTCCCTTTTCTCTCTCTCTCCATGTCCTGCTCCCCCTTCCCTCCTAATAAATCTCTCACAGAGAATATCGGTTGACTCCTGTTTCTTCTTAATTTTTAACAATACTGGAGTCTTGTGCCTTCTTGGAAAAATGGGGGATCCTGAAGGGATAACCTGGTCCTGTCATGGTCCTGAGGAACTGTCAGCTTAGTCTGATGTCTGCTACTGGCAAGGCCTGAAAGAGCCTAGGTCTCTTGAGGTCAGAGCTCCTAAGGATAAAGTCACTCTGAAGGGTCCCTGTGATACAGAAATGAGAAAGCTGTGGGGAAGAGTGTTAAGCATCTGACTGATTTGTGTATTTCAGCTCCCAGAGGCACAGCCTGAGCTCTCCACTCAGGGCGAATCCCTGCATTCCTTATCACACCTGACACAAGCCTGATCTTTGAAATGGAAAGCTATGAGGACTCTATCTTATGTCTGTTTGTCTGTATGTCAGGCACTTTTTACCCTTGGATGACAGGGATAAAATTAACTTGCAAAAAGTTTTATTTAGTTAGCCTAAAGAAAAATAAGCACTTACTTATTTTATATTCCAAATAGTGGAAATGAGAAACGAAAATTACACATTAGCTCAGAAATCTTCAAGCGTCTATGATTTGCATAATCTCCAGGAAGTAAGGAAACTGGCTTTTACTTTTAGACATATATTTAGAGGAGCCGGTGTCACATACTGCATCCATGTAACTGTTTTCTAACCAGTCAAACTCTCTGTGTGTGACAAAATTTCTCAACAATAAAAGCTAAAAAACAACCAAATGGATTAAATCAGTGTAATTTCAAATAAAAGGAATTGCTGTCAACCTAATGTTTATCTGCTTTTTGACAGGTAACTGAAGAGAAGCTGTTAGTCAGCAGCTCTGTGCCACACCAAAAACAAAAGAAGACAAGACAAACAGAAAACCACACCAACAAACTCAACTGTCTACACTGCGGCAGAGGGCTTGTAGGACAGCCAGCACTGATGTACAGCTAGGGGAGAGACAGAGAAGGGGAGGGAGGACATTTTATGGTGAGGCTATCTATGGAACTATTAGCATTTTATAAATGAGTGTTATTATAAATACATTAATGTAAAAATAAGAATTTGGGTTTTTTAAAGGTATAATACTGATCAAACTCCCCCCACCCCATCTTCCTGTTCTTCTCTGAGTTAGATGAGACTGTGTCTACCTGCAGATCTGAGGGTGGCCTTGAACCCAGGATCCTCCTGTCCGTGCAGCCCTGCATTACTAGTGTGCTCCACCGTCTCTTGATCTTACTCATTTTTGTGTTTGGTGTTGATGGAGCCCATGGTCCTGAGTACACAGGCATATGTAGGCAGCGCTCTACCAGAGGAGATCATCCCCAGGAGGAAATGATCAGCTCTTGAGAGGAGATTCTGAAAGAATCTTTTTCTTTGCCTTTTGAATAATCTGATTAGGAGAGATATCTTTTTCATTCAAATAATTTCCTATGGTTCACTATTAAAGCATTACATATTCTGTCTTTTAAATAACTATGTAACTTTCTGTATTTGCTTTGAAATCTGTCACTGTTTTAGAGAGACAACTGCCTTTGATCCTATTTAAACAATGTTTTTACATTTTTGATGTTTTTGACAAACTTCTGCAAACTGAATTCTAAATAAAGCCTTTTGATTTCAAACTAAGTTGGATTTTTCCAGAGGGCTAGCAAGCTCAAAAGAACTTATTCTTTCTGTTTACAAACATAGAGGAGAGATTGAATTAATTGGGCTTTTTTGCAGTTGATGGTGGTTGACTTTCCTTACCTTACATCTGTGTGGATGGATGCCATTAGCTTGGACCTGCCAGAACACGTATGAAACTTCTGGAATCCCAGTGTGCCCTGACACCATGTGTCAGGCCAGTTCCAGGAACACATTGTTTATAGTAAACCCTCATCAGTTCTTTACCACAGCCCTTTGACAGCTGTTCTCTTAGTTGGATGCCTTTCCAAAAGGTTCTGCGAGGAGCTATCACACTCATTGCCAGGGATCCATGGGAGTTGGGCAAATGCAGCATTTGAACAGCTTGGAGGTCATGAATTCAGTTGGATGGGAATTTTTAGAATAATGAAACTGACCAATCCAGGAAATTACTCTTAGAACTTTTTGTTTGAAATTGATTCTTTGATGTCCTGTTTCCTAGATTCAATGAACCCATGTTCTCTTTTCTCTGGAGCTTTCTGAAACTCTGGCAAAAGATTCTTTTGTAAACAAGATGAACTGAGAAGCTTTTACTGTGTAGTGTAAGTTTTGAGGAATGTTGTGATTTGTGTAAGTTCATGGTGGTTCTGTTCTCCACTAATAGGCCACACTGGGTGAGTCCTTGGCCCAGAGGAGCTTTTAAAAGCCTAATAGGAGGTTCCTCGTTTTCCAGACAGTTCTAATGGGCTGTGGCTGACCTTACAGAGCCGGTAAGTCTCCTTGGATATCATCGCTGGTGCTGACTTGAAGGTTCCTTGTGGGAATGGGCAAATGCTTTGGTTGTGTGACCCATCAGTCCAAGTTTAGTGAGACTAGATTTACTCTGCAAACTGCTTAGTCATCTTTGGTGCCTTTAGCAGGAGTGGGTGATCTCAGGAAGAAAGCTGCTGTAGTAGAGAGCACCAATGCTCCCAAGAGTGACCCTCGCCTTTTCCAGTGCCTTCAACTGTCATGTTATCTCTAACCCATTTTTCTTTCAACTTCTTATGACTTTTCAAGCTAACATTTCCATTTTATTTCATTGTTCTTCTTTGCAATCACTGAAAACCATGGCTACCTATTTCATCAAGGCAAGAAAGTTGGATCTAAAAAGCAACTACAAGCTTTAGAGAAACCGCCATTTTCACATTAGCTGACAATTGTCACACTGTGCTGCATAGCCACTATTCTGTGACACTTGATGACATCACCAAGGATATTCTAGTTGAAACTACAACAGCTGCAGGCTGATACTACCCCTGTAACTTAGAGGTGCCGGGAGCTGGAAGCTGGAAACTCTTTCCATGGTGTTTCCCAGTATGCCATTTGTTCTCACTACTGATCTTAGTTTTTCTCTTGTTTCCATAGAAACATCTGTTAAGTCTCTGTCTGTACCATACAGACATCTAACTTGGGTGGAAGCTCTGGAGAGCTGCCTCCTGAATCAACACCTGAACCAAGTGAATGTGGCCTTCTCAATGAAGGTGATATTCACAGACTGTTTCTAACTATATCAGCATTTTTTGGAGGTAAGCAATGTTGCCCAGATGCCGGAACTTACTGGAGAAGATGTCAACAAAACAAAGCACTTGTGCCTTGTTGGAAGAGGCCTTATCTATTGTGGGCTTTGTAGATGACAACAGCTGTGGCTTCTTTAGCTAGATTTGTATGACATGATCACAGGGTCGCAGGGTGCTAAGTGGATAAATGAGTGTTCTACTACCCATACTTCTTCAGTCTGGGGAAAATCTGAAACCCAGCTAAACTTTACCTAGGAAAATGAAGACTGGCTTGAAAGCATGTGCTCACTTGTTGCTCTTTCTTTTAATTAAATTCAGGCAGTGAGCACCCAGACCTGAGCTGCAATTCTGTCATGCTTCATTCTTACTTTCTGCATTCATTGTTCTCACTGATCTGCATGAGAACCTGATAGCCAAGACTATTCGACCACACTCACTCTAAGAATCAACGGGGACTCTGGCTTTTGGTGTCCCACGTACGTAGGAAAGTGATGTGGCCATCAAAATACTTAACAGCTGGGGACATTCTCAATTAACAGAGGGAGTGGCCAAAGGAGGGTGATGAGTGCCACATGAAAATAAATCAAACAGGGAGGCCGGGACTGTCCTGTGCCTGAGTTGGCAGCTGCGTCATCAGATGAAGCCTACAGAAGCTGTTTTCCAAGCAGCTGTGGCAGCTCTGGCCTCCAGTCATGGGTGACAGCTTGGTATGCTGTAGCCAGTGAGCACCAGCTATGCAGCTATCTACCATAAGCAGTGAGAAAAACATCGATGTGCCCAGCACACCTCGGAAGCAAGCTGGCCACTCTTGTGAGGCTGTGTTTGGTCTTGTCTCCACGTTCAGCAACGGATGACAGAAATTTCATGTCAAGACTATCTCTGGGTTTCTTTTGGCCTTGCTGGCCTATTCCCTGCGTGTGCTCTTCCCACTTACTATTTCGGGCCAGTTCTGCTTTCTCCCGAAGTCTGTGTAACCCACCTGTGGTTCCTGATAGAGAGCTGGCATTTACAACCCTGTCTCCACCATGCCCAGTGGGCTGGTCAGTTTTGTCAGCTTGACACAAACTTGAGTCATCTAGAAAAAGAGAGCCTCAGCTGAGGAATTACCTCTATCAGATTGCCGTTGATTAATGACTGACATAGCCTAGCCCACTGTGGCAGTGCCCTCTCTGGGCAGGTGGTCCTAGGGTGTATGAGAACAAAAGATGAGCAAGCAAGTAAGCTGCATTCCTGCATGGTCTCTGCTTCAGTTCCTGCCTCTAGGCTCCTGCCTGAGCTCCTGCCCTGGCCTCCCTTGATGACTGAAGATGTAATAATCCCTTTCCTCCATAGGTTGCTGTTGGTGATATTTTATCACAGCAACAAAAACAAAGTAGAACAAAAATTGGTACCAGAGAGTGGGATATTATTTTGATAGGCTTGCCTATGTTTTGGGGGAGGATTGTAGCAGTATTTGGAAATTTGGGCTAGAAAAGTCCTTGAGGTTTTGGAACTTAATGGGTTATTGTGGAAACTTGGAAGATTATGCCAAGAGAAATGAAGATGGCAGAGGCTTGACTTGTGAAGTGTCAGAGGGTAACAAAGAGTATATCAGGTTCCTTCAAGTGATATTTTGAGTTAAGAATCTTTTTAAAGATCTTTATTTATTATTCTCTCATACAATATATCCTGACCCCACACTGCCCTCTCTCCACTCCTCCCAGCCCCGCCTCCCAGATACACTCTGCCCCTATCTCCTCCACCAGAAAAGAGCAGGCCTCTCAGGGACATCAAACAAACATGGCATAACAAAGACACAATAAGACCAGGCACAAGCTTCACATCAAGGTTGAGCAAGGCAACCCAGTCAGAGGAAAAGGGTCTCAATAGCAAGCAAGAGAGGCAGAGACTGCTCCACTCCCAATGCTGCTTGGCCAGGGCTGAAGAATCAGCTGTGATTAACAAGAGACTAGCTTCATTTGGGTAAAATACCCTGGGAAGTATTTCCTCAGGGTCAGCACACTGAAACTGAGGTCCAGAGGAGCCAAGGCTGCATGTCATGCCAGCTGCTGAAGTTGGTAATATTGTCTTCCATATGGTAACTGGCTTTGGTGGTATGAAAGCTGCAGGATTGAAGGGGTCGTTAAAAGAAGCTGGGTCTCTGAACTGTGAGAGGTCGGGAGAGGTAATTGGTGCAGTGGAAACATTAGGATTGCATGGGTTCTGGAGAGATGTCAAGGCATGGCACTATGTGGCAAGACAGATATCCCTGAAGAGGCTAGGAAAAACCATGTTGAAGATGCAGGCTCAGATGAGATGCTTAAGATGCTCAAAACACCCCAAAATTTGAGATGCTAGGATTGTGGGATGATGGCCAAGGACAGCAGCAGGTATAGACTGGAACTGGCCTGAGTCTAGTTGACAAGCTGTGTGTGCTGTGGATGGCAGAGCTGGGGAAGAAGATCTGGAGCCCAGAAGATTTTGAGTGTGCTCTAGATTTTGGAATGAACTGTTTACATTGTTAGAGTTTGAGTTTGCTTAAGTGTTATTACTTTTATTTTCTGGGTATTCTCTTTTGGAGTAAGAAATTATTTAACTTTTTTATTTTATAGGAACCTACAGTTAAGAGACTTTGGGTATTTTAAAGACACTTTGAACTTTCAAAGTGTTTGAGATTTTTAAAGACCATTGGACTTGAAAAGCAATACTACATTTTATATTGTGGTAGTAACATGAGATCTTAGGGCATAAACAAAAACGGAAAGGTTATGGTTTAATGGTGATGTGTTTATAGCCATGTTGATAATGGGTTAGCTATGCTGGCTAGGTTTGTTGATACACCCTAGAGTCACTCAGAAAAATGAAACTTCAATTGAAGAACTGGCTCCATTGGATTGACTTTGGGGCATGTCTGTGGGGCATTTCCTTGAATAAATTATTGATGTGGGAGGGGCTATTCCACTATGATTGGTACCATCCCAGAGCTGATATACCTAGATTGCATAATAAAGCTGATCATCTAGGTTACCTCAATATAATATTATATGCATTATATTGAATATATATACTCAATATAGTCTGTCTAGTTCCATCTATTTATCTACAAATTTCATTTTTCTTTACATCTGAATAGTATTCCATTCAGATGTACATATACATTTTCATTATCCATTCATGAGTTAGGGGACATTTAGGTTGTCTCTGTTTCCTGGATATTGTGAACAGAGCAGCAGTGAACATGGCTGAGCAACTATCTGTGGAGTAGGATGCTGAGTCCTTTGAGGAATGACATGTTGGATCATATGGAAATTTTTTGCATTTCTCATGTTTTTGATAATTCTGCACACTGATTTCAGAGTGGCAGCACCAAGCTGCATTCCCACCGCCAGCGGACGGGTGTCGCCCTTTCTCTACAACCTCACCAGCCCCTGTTGCAGTTATTTTGCTGACCTTAGTGATTTTTCCTGGGGTGGAATGAAATCGCAAGGTTATTTTATTTAGCATTTATTTACCTAGCATTTTCTTAATGGCTAAGGATGATGGACATTTTCTGAGGCGTTTATCAGCCAGTTTTATTTCTTTTATTGAGAACTCTTTGTTTGGATCCCAGGAGCTCCACGGAGGACCAACAGACCCAACTAACCAGGCCCCAGAGGGGCTTGCTGAAGCTGAAGCATCAACCAGGGACCATGCAGGAATTGGACCTAGACCCCTACAAAATGTAGCTGATGGGCAGCTCAGGCTTCATGTGGGTCCTCAAGTAAGGGAAGCGGGGACTGCATCTGACAAGGACTTTTCTGCCAGCTTTTTGATCACTTCTTCCTGACGGGACTGCCTTGCCAGGCCACAGGAGGAGAGGAGACACTCAGTCCTGATGTGACTTGATGAGCTGGGGTGGTGGATGGGAAGGGGGCTCCCCTTTTCTGAGGATTAGGGGAGGGGGGAGGTGAGAAGGGGGAGAGAGTGGGATTGGGAGGGAAGGCGGGATAGGGCTACAACCAGGATATAAAGTGAATAAAAATAAATAAATTTAATAAAAAAAAAAGAAAAAAAATTAGGAATAGTGGTACCTCAAGACCCAGCTATACCACTCCTGGACATATACCCAAAAGATGCTCCACCAGTCCATTTTTAAATGGTTTATTTGTTTCCTTGACTCTTTGTTGTTGATGTTTTTGGTTTGTTTGTTTGTTTGTTTGCATATTCTGGATTATTAATTCTCTGTCAGATATATATCAGGCAAAGATTCTCTTCCATTCTGTGAGTTTCTTCTTCACTCAGTTGATTGTTTCCTTAGATGTACAGTAGTTTTCTAGTTTTATGAGGTCCCAATTGTCAATTACTGGTCTAAGTTCCTTGGCAAATAGAGTCCTGTTCAGAAAGTCCTTTCCTACACTTGTGTCTTATAGGGTGAGGTCTTTGACTCACTTGAATCTAATTTTTATGCAGGGTGATAAATATGGGTCTAATTTCATTTCTCTGCGCGTGGAAATACAGTTTTCCTGGCACCATCTTTTGAAGAAACTGACTTCTTTAGTGTATTTTTTTTGCTTTTTTTCATATATTTTTGTGGCTGTAGTTATGAGTACTCAATCATGTTTGTGTCTTCTAGTTTATTCCATTGGTCTGTATATCTTTTGTGCCAATACCATATTGTCTTTATTATGATAGTTTATAATATATCTTGAAGTCTAAAATGGCAATTCCTTCATTATTTTTTTAACATTGACATTAATATATTTTTTAACATTGACATTTCTGACATTTTCTGGCTTGGCTATCCAAGTCTTTCCTGGTTCCATATGAATTTTGGATTTTTTTCTGGTTTTGTGAAGAATGTTTTGGGTATTTTGATCCAGGTTGTGTTGAATCTGTAAATTGCTTTTGGTAGGATGGTCATATAGCCCTTGTTTGATTCTCAGGATTGAGGCTTGGCCCTTATTCCTGAAGACACCACACACTTAGGACATAGGACTTGGATACTCAAGCTGGATCTGACCTGAAAGCCTCTTTGCTGTGGTCCAGCTTCTGCAGTTTCAGAAAATACCAAGCAAAATTCCAAGGGAGGCGAGCAATCACACTGTTCTACTCAGCTGCAAAACCTGTGAACCACAGCAATGACCAGCACGGCAAGATTTGCATAAAGGTGCAGGAAGTGGAACTCAACCAACAGCTGCCTTATTGGACTTATGACTGCGCAACAGGATGGACATCATGCCTGGTACTGGAATCCTAGCCAGACTCATAGGGTTAATGAAGTCCCAGACCTTAGAAAAAAGTCCACTACAACCGCTTTGCTAGGCTGGTGTAATTCTTTATACCCGAAGAGAAGTGTAACAACCACCCCACATCAAAGAGCTTCTCTTACAGCATAATAGAGGCTGACTATCAGAGATCAAGAGACACTGGGGTGCTCAGCCCCACTAGATATATCAGCTATGGATCAGGAAACATCTGAGAAGAGTGGATGCGAAGATTGCAAAAGCCAGGATACTAGGGAGTTGCCTAGAAATGGCCACATAAGCAAGACCGGCACAGCAGCAACACCAATGGACATATTATTGAAAAGTTTCATGACAAAGTTTCTTGACAAAGAACTATAGTCAAGTATTGACTGCTTGGAGAAAGAGAATTGGTTTCTGCCAGGGAGGAGACCTCTAATTGGTTGTCCAGTGTGGAGTGGATCAGCCTTGAAACCGTGTACACACAAACAACAAAAACCCTCAGCAGCTTGTATCATTTCTGTTTGCGCACACACAGATGTAACAGATATAAGGAAAGGAGAGCATCAGCTTGAGTGCAGATGGGAATGGGAAGGGCTCAGGAGAGGCTGGCTGGGAGGGGGAGAAGTGATGCAGTTCCATTTCAGTTAAAAGCATTTACAAAGGAAAAAAGAAAAAGAAAGCTAGAAAGCCAGGAGGAGCAAGTCGGTAGGAGTGTCCCTCCGCGGCCCCCCTCTCAGTTCCTGCTTCTAGGTTCCTGCCTTGAGCCTTGGTTCCCTGGATGCTGGACTCTAAGCTGTAAGGTGAGGTGGACCCTTTGCACCCCAGGTTGCTTTTGGGCAGTGTTTTATCACAGCAACAGAAATCAAAGAAATACATTGAAAAAGAAATATTTTGATTTCCCACTTAGCAAAACATTATCTTCAGAATAATCTCTCTGGATTTCATTTTGTCATTGTTGGCTTATTTCCTGCATGTGCTGGTTACCAGCTACTGTTATGGCTTGAATCTGTTAGGGTTTGCATGCTTTGCATTTCTCCTGCTGACCTCGTAGACTGCTCGCTGTTGACACTCCTGTTATCACTCTGTCCAGGGTTATTTAACTGTGCTCCAGTGCAGTGTACCCCTTCCCGAAATGGGGCTCACCTTGCTTTGATTATCTCAGGATCTGCCACATCCACTTAGGATTTTATGTTTTAATGATCACATAACTTAGTTTGAATAAGTGTCCCGTGCGAGTGTGTGTCTGTGAACGAAGAAACTACCGTTGCATCAGTACCTGACCTGGTCACGCATCTCTTTTAAACTTTGAATACAGGATCAGGCTGTGCTAAACACATCTTGCAGGCAAATAGACATGGCAACAAGTGGACAGATAGAAGAAAGACATACGGAAAGGCATATAGGCCTGCAGACAGAATACTGCCATTAACTGGGCCAGGAAGACCCAGTATGGCTTTAGGGGTCACAGAGTCTGAGCTGAGAGATGACTAGGTGCTTCTTAACCAGTGGAGACAGATAATGCCAACCATCGCCTTCGGAACCTCATGGCGCCACGCACTATGTCTTCTTTATTTCAATGAAGATGACTTAGAACAGGATGCGCGTAATGTTGAAAGGCTCACCCCTGATCGTCACACCCCAGCTGTCTGGCCTGCTGTCTCATGACCGTTCCTGCTTCTCCCACCTGTTCATCAAACACTCATGCATTTTCTCTCTCTTGGTTAGGCTCTGCCTCTTGCCCACTGTTTCCCTAATCTTTCTATTCTTGCTAAGCCTCCGCTCCTCTCTGGTTGGAATGAGGAGCCTTTCCTCCTTCTAAATATGAGGGCTTCTAAACACATAGGAAAAGCCTCCTTCCTGTCCAACTTGCCAAGGATCCTCTTCCTCTGCCAGTCTTGCTTGCTATTCTGGCATTTTCCCTGGCCCAATGTCTATTTTCCCAGGATCATCTCAGTCTGTACTTGGTCCCAGGAATGTGCACCTGTTGCTGTCTTCCTTCCACACTGCCTTGGCTACATCATTCAGTGTGTCCACACTGATGCCTCCTTCAGGCACTGCCCTTTGGAGCTAATGATCCACTAAGGGTGTCCTATCCTCCAGCCATGGAACATCCCCTCCCTGTTCCCCAGGCATTGCCAGAGGTCCTGCACTGCTATCAAGTAAGTTCAGCATCATCTCATTGTCAGCTGAAGCATGTGAGCCAGTTGGGAAGGCAAGTAGCAGGAAGAGTGGGAAGAAGGAGGCAGTACATGAAAAACCCACACACTGAGTGTCTATACTTTTATAAATAGAAAACTCCTTTTAAAATTAACCTACCAACTTGAGAAAGTACAGAAAACAATGCTAGTCTTGTGGGTGTTGTGGGGGATATTTTTTAAAAGATTACACACACACACACACACACACACACACACACACACACACACACACATAATGACTCTGCTCTTTCTTCATGTACACCTGCATGCCAGAAGAGGACATCAGATCCCAGGATAGATGGTTGCAAGTCACCATGTGGTTTCTGGGAATTGACCTCAGGACTCTGGAAGAGCAGATAGTGCTCTTAAGTGTTGAACCATCTCTCCAGCCCCCTATGTGTGGATTCTAAGTAATGGTCTTACTGTGAAAAGCTGTGAAAAAAAAACAAAAAACACAAAAACATTGTGCTGTGCCTAGCCAGAAGGTTATAGTTCCAGTTCTCATCACTCAAGGAATTCTGACCCTTCCAAGCCCAGCACACAATGTTGGTTTACTCACATGGCCTCATGGTTCCTGGTGAGGCTCAGAAACCAAGAGAAGCCTAGCACCACTGTGCCCCATGATGCAAATCTCATTTCCAGAGATGCTATCCCTCTTTCAAGTGGCCATCAGATCCTAACTAATAACAATAGGACTGTGTAGGCTACAAACTCTGGCCTTGACCTCCTAGCAGGGCTAAGGTCTCTGAATGAGTACCTCCTTATTGGCTTCTTCAGGTCTGTAGCCATGACCTGGTACACACATAGGATTACATATTGATAAAGTTCTAAATTATCATATAATGAGTGCAAAAGTGGTCCATTTGTCTTAAATTATTTTAGTTATAATCCAGAAGTTTGCCCTCAGATTTAATCTTAGATGGTCTTAAGACCATGCTCATGTCTCTTTATGGGGAACTAACAACTGTATCACAAGTCATATTGCAAAGACACGGATTCTAAAACAAATGAAAAGAAACAAACTCAAAGCCTATTCTCTGGCTCCTTTTCTGCTGTGCTACAGTCCAGGTTGTCATAGGCACAGAGCAGCATTGGGCAGAGCTCAGGGGCATCAAGAGCAGCATGGTACCCACTTCTGCAAACCTGATGCCTGGAGGCGGGTTTTTCCATGAGCTAAGTGGACCTTGTGCTGTGTGTTAGTGGTTGTCATTCTTCTGTTCTGGACTGTGGGTACAATCCACCAAGCTACAGAGGAGAGCTCTGCAGAAAAAGCAACAGCTATGGTCCCAATCCCCTATGTCCTTCCCCAGGCAATCCCTTGCTCCCAGCAGGGGCCTCTACCAGTCACAACATCTACCATGCTTACACTATTCAGAATACGGCCTCAGGCATGGCACAGAATGCGGCCTACCAACAGTGAATCAGAAGTGAGAGCTAGGGTCCCAACTGTGCTTTGAAGATGTGGGGTAGTGGGAAGTACAAAGAGTCGACTACCCATTTCAGAGTTCTGCACTGACACACACACACACACACACACACACACACACACACACACACACACACTCGTAGGAGGCACTAGCCACCAGTCAAGGTAACAGCCGTTTTCATAGCTTATTCTGGTGCTTAATATTGTGTTGATGATCCAAATTCACAGAGGTTGAGAGAATGCGGCTTATGCAACTGTTTTCAGCTATTTCCCTCATGGTAAAATGGAGGTGAGAGCATCTCCTGGTTGAAATGGAGAGTGCCACATGCAGAACTGGCCATGGTGCTGATGCCTGGTGCCAGGAGGATGAGGTCTAACACTGGCTTCAAGTTTAATGACGCTCCCAAGGGGACAGTGGTCAGGAAGAAGATTCTCTTCCCCACAGTCTCTGGAGACTGTAGGAAGGGGTGATTAACCAGGCAAACACAAACATTGACCTGGAGAGACGGGCTCTATATCTTCCTCGGTACCTGTGGGAACTACTTCCAGGATCCCAGGACATAAAAATTTATGGATACTCAAGTCCTTTCTATAAGAGTTGTAGTATTTGCACATAACCTATGCACATCCTTTCATGGGCTTACATCATCTCCACATGGTTATGCTAACTGTGCAATGTAAGCCCCATATAATAGCTGTTATGATGCATTGTTTAGGGAAAAACGACAAAAACCATCTGTCCATCTTCACTGCAGGCACCATGGTTGTGCAGCATACCAGCCACGGGACACTGTTTTGCATCTGAGTGGAGCTGAATGCAAGGACAAAGAACCCATGGATATGAGAAAAAAACATATACCTAGGATGATTAAACCATCCACAATTAAGGGCTTATGTTACCTTACTCAGGAAAAAACATTTCTTACAAAAGATGATCACTTCTCTCAGCTGAAGGCTCAGCCAACAGGTTTTCTAGTGAAGAGTGGCTCCAGACAGAGTCCTGAGTTTTGTTCACCCCACAGATTTCAGGAGCCTGAGGTCTGATCCCAAACAGCTCCATCTGGAAGGACAGAGTGGCACATCCGATGTTTGCTGGCTTCCTGTAGCAGAGTCCCAATGGCCACACTGTAAATCCCCTTTTGATCTTGGTTAGATCTGGTTGGGTGTCTTAGGTCAGAAGGGAGACCCCGAGCATGGGATCCTACTTGTCAATGAAAGAAAGTTCCAGAATCTTGGGAGATGCCTCTGTCATTCAAGAGGCCATGTGCCACTACCCTGTCACGGAGGTGTCTTCCCTGGTGGTGTTTTCAGATCAGGGCTGCATTCATGTCCCTTGCTCTCACATTAGCAGTGACTTCTCCTTCAGCCTCAGACAGGAGTGAACACACATGCCTACCCTCCACTCCTTTACCTCCTCATCAGAGGAAGTGGAGCTTCTGGGCCATTTGGGACAGGCTCCAGGCTACATTCAGATGACAAAGGTCAGTAGTCTCTCAGATATTCAAGAGCAGACACACAAATGTTGGCTGCTTCTGGTCAGAGGTTACAAGGAAAATCCCAGGTCAGTTGCTGTAGGAGCCAAGTCTCTCAGAGTGAGTCTGACCTCTCATTGGGGTATGGCATCTTCTCATGGGGGCATAGCCTTCCCGGGGGACCAAACTTTTCTTGAGGACATGGCGTCTCCTGAGGACACAGACCCTCTTGGGATACGTGTCCTCCTGAGGCTATATTTTTTTCTTGAGGATGGCAGAGATATCCTGGGAGAGGAAAACAGCATGTTCCCTGCTTAGGGGAAGCTGGTTTCCAGTGATGAGGTCTGTGTGGTCACTGTTCCCATGGAGATTATACACCCAGCTCACGGGCGACTGCAGAATGAACTTTAGCCCGTGTGTACCTCTAGGGTGATGTTGGGGGCAGCCCACAGTCACCGTGACATCCTTTCTCCTGACTTGTACACCTTATTTTAAGTAGAACTAACTGAGTGTTTCTTTCTGACTGTGGGCCGAGCAGGGAGAGAATTTTATTTTAAAATGCCAATATAGAATTTCTGAGGTAGAAAAATAATCAGATATTTTGAGCACATTATCCCACTGAGCATTTTATGGATGTGCAGTTTATGATTTTAATACGAAAAGACAGCCGACCTAGAACTGGCAGTCTTTGCTTTATTATCAAATGCTCTGACATTTGATTTTAAACTCCCAACTGGCAGACCACCCAGATATAATTGGTAGGAAACCCTACCAAGCCCAGCCGAAACCAGTTAGTTCGGGGGCTATCTGGTGTCTCCAGATATTGGTGTTCTGACGGGTAAGCATGCTTTTCCAGGATTAGAGCCTGAAGGGCTGCCTGACCTGGCATGACCTAGGGTCTCCTGATAAGGTGTCTTCAGAACTCGAGGGAGGTGGGCAAGGTCTGGGAATTTAGCTCACGGGAAGTGCAGGTGTTTCTATCTGTTCTCATGAACCTTGCTGGTTTACAACCTTTCTGTGGAGGACACCACAGAGAGATGGGGCAGGGAGAGAAAACCAAGAGGTTCAATTCTGGCTGTCATCTAGGGGATTGTGTCTGCTCTGTGTGGGCTCTTGCCCTGTCTTGGCAAGGAATCTATCTTAAGGTGGATTTTTATTTTTAAAGAAAAATTTATTTTGAGTTAAGTTTCCAGAGGGATCAAGATAAACTCTTAAAGAGGAGAGAGAGGACTCTGGAGGCTGAGGCAGAAAGAAAAGTGTAGGGCCCTGGACTGGGACTGAGGCTCCATCTCAAATGAATACAAACAAACCAGATAGTGGGGACACAGGGAGTCAGCCATTTCCTCAGTGTCCCAACACAGTACAAGTCTAAAAGACAAATGCTACAAATGGAAGTATTATTTTCTAAGGACCTAAAATTTCTAAGGTTATAAAATAATTCTTGCTACTTGTGTGCCTGGAATGTATCCTAAGGTCATTGGGGTCCCTCATCACAGAATGTGATGGGTTGAGGGGACTCTTGATGGCAGCCTTTTGTTTTCCAGGCCTCTAATGAAGACAATGGTCCTGTGAGAGAAAGCTATTTGTCTACTTGCTTTGTTCCTTTTTAGGACCTTGAGAGGCTAGTTCTGAGTTCTGTGCTGTGCATCCTTGACAAAGGAGATGGCTCAGTGGTTCTCAGAGTGTCTTGGCAAGGAATGGTCAGCTTGACATTCTGACTTTCTCCAGGGCCTCCATTTTCTTCCTGATAGTTCACAGCTCCATCCTGAGCCCTTTCTCACCTGTTGTCCCCAGGGCCAGAGTTCTGGGTGCATTACTCCCATTCAGGGCTGCTCATGTACAGGCTTCCAAAAAAAGGATGCTTGAGGACAGGCAGCTAATCCAGTTCCCAGCTAGGACACTTCCAGAAAGATTTCATCACCCACGAGGCCGCTCCTGATAATCCAGACCCTGGTATGATCCAAAGGAATTTCTACACTTTAATGGACATTGTTTTAACTCTGAGAAGTGCATGCGTGTGTGTGTGTGTGTGTGTGTGTGTGTGTGTGTGTGTGTGTGTGTGTGTGTG